>NC_090782.1:16495000-16795000 GCF_040054535.1 Antennarius striatus | reverse complement strand
TTTGATCCGTCTGATCATTTACTTATTTTCATGCTTTTTTTTTTTTTTTTGCTTTATCCTTTGTTAAATGAACCGCATTAATAATTGGGTTAGGTAGAAGAGCTATCTAGAATGTTAAAAATGTAAATAGAATAACAGTCTGTGTTGGTAATGTAGCGGTGTTTTTGTGTTTTAGTGCCTGGATGTTTTAATTTTTTCCAGCTCTGTTGGCCATGGGCGGGGACGGCTGGGAAGAATTTTTTTAGTCTGTTTTTCTTCCAAGCCTTGCTGATCTAAGCAGGAAAGACATTTGGTTTTTCTGCTGCAGCTTCCTGACAGGAAAGGGCTCAGATCCCATTTGGAATCGTTATGAGGAAAAATAACATGATTTGGAAACTCTATTCAGATAAAGAAAATTAACAATGAAGTTGTTTGAGATCGATTAAAAGAAGTGTGTGATCAAGTTAGCCAACAATATATAAAAGAAAGGGGGTAAATCATGTATTCTCCCTTTATTTGACTGCAATGCTGCTGTTTTTCTTGCCAAAACTCCACTACAGTCAATAAGACATAGCTCAGATTTTCTGCACTGGAGGCATGCAGGAAGTTGGTTGTGGGATGGTATCTGTGCCTTCAAGCTCACATCTTTGTTGTTCTCTCTGATTGGTTTTCTGTCCCTGTTGTTTGTACTGCTGAAATTTTTTTCACCACAATATTTGTCAAAATCTCAGACTCACAATCACCCCAAACATTATCACACTTGTAAGATTACTAGTCGTGGATGATTGGTACCAGATGATAGGGAGATATAATCCAACAGACTGTTTTGGAATTCATTGAAGATGAAATCGATCTGGATTGAACCATTTGACTTATTGGACCTTTGCAGATTTTTGCCTTTTATATCCAGTCACATTAACATATATTTTGCTCAAACAGAGCTCCCTCCCTTTGTAGCTAACGGATATCCAAGCACACTTGTCTCGTTTTCTTTAGGCACAACGTTGTATATGCCTAGTGAACAGCCTTTCCTTTTAACAGAAAATTGTGCTCTGAATGTTTTATTACATAAAAGGGATGTTTGTTGACGGCATGTAAATAGTGACCCTGCGAGAGACACAATGTTGTGATGGTTACCAGCTGTTTGGGTAGGAAGCGACCTTCATAATGATGCTATTTTTCCTCTTTCCCTCTCTGCTCATTTGGTATCACAAGGCCTCTGTGCTGAGTCATCATTCTGGGCTCGAGAATCAAACCATTTGAACCCAAACGTGAACTCAAAACAAGGCTTTGTAGCGATGCACTGGCATTTAACTACCAGTAGCTTAAACAGCCAGTCATTGCGCTGAGAAGGATACCTGTTGTATACTCATTCGTCTGTTTGTTTAGCTCTAAACATGTTTATGCCAAAACGTCCAGGTGACAGCTTTCGGTGGATGATTTTGGCTCCATACCTTTGACCCAGTGTGTATGTAAATAGTAAAGCTACACTGACACAAGAGTTTAGTATTTACATTTAAAAGATTGAAAGATACAAGTGTACTTAGTGACTAAATTTCCCCAAACCCATTAAAACTAAAATCTCCAGCTTATTGATTTACTACAGTACAATACTTTATGAATTCAATCATTCTTCCCTTAATGTTTTTGAAGCCAGATATTTTCTGGAAATCACAGATAAAAAAAAAATTTCAGACTAAAGTATTTCCTTTGAGATAGGGATTGATGCTGAGCGGAGGGAGAGTTGAGGCTGTATCGGTACTCGTGGTGTGGCCTCCCCAAGGCTGTCATGCGCTTTCCACACAAGCAGTGTGACTTAAAGATCTCAGACTCAGAAGAATAAAACTTTCATTTTTTGTTTGTGAACAGAGTCTTGATTTTCAGATTGGCATAAATAAAGCTGCTGTTATAAGCCTTGTGATTATATTTTAAAGTCTACTGGTCACATGGAAATAATCATCTGTCTGTGATACATAAGTCTTGTTAATACGTGTAAACACAAAGTGTTACCGAAGGTATTTTGAGTCATGTTTGAAATGACTGAAACTACAGTACTGTCTGTCTCTCACAGAAATGAGTGCACACAAGTAAGTAACTTCAAATAATGTAGTTTGTCAACCTCTTCTCCAAAGAATTTTATCTGATGGACCAGTGCAGAGCAGCACCTCGTATGATCAATCTGCAGCAGCATTGGAACATTGTAGTGAAATATAAAAAGCTTTTTAGTTTATCGACCAAAAATAATAATAATAATAATAATAATAGTAATAATAAACCTGTATTGTCCCACAGTGGGGAAATTTGTGCGATCGTGGCAGCGGGGGGGGGGGGATCATACATAAATACTTAAATAATATACATACACATTTGCAACATGAAATTTACATATTCACATATTGTAAACATATTAACATATATTATCAGAATGTACAGTTATATTTACGCATCAAAAATATACACTACAGATTGAAGATTACATTGTTCATCCAGAATTACAATGTTTTGTTCTGTGAGTTCTTTGAGTGGTCTGCTGGGAGAATTGCTGGTTGTACAGTCTGACAGCTGTGGGCAGGAAGGACCTGCGATAGCGTTCCCTCTCGCATCTTGGGAGAAGCAACCTATCGCTGAAAGAGCTCTCCAGTGATCTCAGTGTGCCCTGTAGAGGGTTGGAGTGGATGGATGGATGGATGGATGGATGGATGTCTAAAAACAAATCCTGGAAATTCTTGGTATTCTCGATCACAGTAATAATATAGAAAAGAACTGAGTTCACCGCTAAGTCTTTGGGAACTCTTGTATTGAAGAGAAAATTATCAGACTGACATCCTTATTCTCTTGATATTATAGTGCAAAATATTTAAAAAATAACATCACTGCTCTTACAACCTCAATCAAAAGTCACTTAGACAAAAGCAGGACAGATTCATGCCATCCTGGTGGGGTGTAAGTTTCAAAGTACAACAGGATTTTGAATAATAGCATTTGGAATTGAGACACACAGCAATGCGGTTCACTGGTGACTGTGCAGGAAATGTCTCCGAGTCGTTTTGCAATCAAAGGCCGTTGTTGTCTGCCATTTTCATTATCTGACTGCTGGAGATCGGAGTTGATGTTTCGTGCATCGAACTTGAATTCACAGTAGTGAAGACTGATTACAAAGCATGAGTAACTATTGTATTTATTTATTTCCCAGTTCTCTAAGAGCTACTTGTGATGGTAATTCTGCTTATGATTAAAAAAGTTAGCAACAAAGGCTGTGCAAGAACTTTTGCACAGAACACACACAGGAGAAGGCTTGTTTTTGATTTCTCAAGCTTTTGCCGAAGGCCTTAAAAATGCCAATGGATCTCACATGGAAGCACACGTGCTTGGAATCAACATGTTAAAGTTGTAGCATATTGTCTTTATTAAAATTGAAGTAGTGTGCTGGTCAACACTTTCTTTAATCCTACAAAACAAGGGATTGCATCACACTGTGCTGTTCTGTGTGTCTTATTCACACACACACACACACACACACACACACACACACACACACACACACACACACACACACACAGTTATCTATTGTCTGCATGCTGCGCTGGGTATCTCAGAAATGTTCCATCCTGAAATCATAACCTTATGAGCAGTATTAATTCATTTGCACTTTCTACCCATCCTTCCCCTCCTTTCTCTGTTTCTCTTGTCTCTGTCAGATGGTAAGTGAGAAAGTCGGAGGTGCAGAAGGAACTAAACTGGATGATGACTTCAGAGATTTGGAACGGGTAAGAGAAGCTTCCTACTGTGGTCTTAAAGAGGAACATTTCTGGCCATAGCTCTGGGTCTGACTTGGTTTTACATACAATACACAAATAATTGAACGTCTGTTGTCAAACTTTATCCCTTATTTACAACAGGATGTCATTCTGGTGTTCAGAAAGATTTGACAGTGTATTAAATGGCTTAAAGTTGCATGAATAACATCAAAAACTCTTTGCATTTATCTTTACATTGGTGAAAAAATAATAAATAAAATGCTTAAAATGGAGATAATTTTTCATGAATGTCTACTTAACATAGCAATCTCAATGAGAATGGACATAACTAAAATGATACACCCTCCTTAGATATTACCATGGTACGCATCACACACTGTTCTGTGCATGCTTCTGATACAAGTGTGCTTCCTGCGTTTTGTAGAAAGTCGATGTTACCAGTAAAGCAGTCGTGGAGGTGATCTCAAAAACGTCAGAATACCTTCAACCAAATCCAGGTGAGGAGACAACTCTTTTTCAGGTATTTTACGTCAAGCCTGGAATTCATTGACAGATTAGTTTTGACTCCCTTTTTCAGCATCGCGGGCCAAACTTTCCATGTTGAACACCATGTCTAAGATCCGCGGCCAGGTGAAAAATCCAGGTTACCCTCAGGCTGAGGGGCTGCTAGGAGAGTGTATGGGCAAGTATGGACGGGAGCTGGGAGAGGACACCAACTTTGGTAAGATGTGTGTTTTTATTTGTGTCTCATGGTTTTATATAGTAAATTTCAGATTGAGGAAATTGAGTTTGTAAGAATAAGCTATTGACTGTGTATGCATGTGTCGACATGTGGTATGCATGAAATTCTGACTAATCAGTTGCACCCAAACGGTTCATTTTGCTTATGAAACACTATTGGACAATGTAGGTAGTGAAACTAGTCTTGTGTGTGGTTAATTAGATCCCGTCTTGATGTTCTGTTGGTAATAGGTAGAGCCCTAGTAGATGTTGGAGAAGCCATGAAGAGATTGGCAGAGGTCAAAGACTCTTTAGATATTGATGTCAAACAGAACTTCATTGATCCATTGCAAGGGCTCTGTGACAAGGACCTCAGAGAGATACAGGTTTGTCTGCATGCTTTTTTATGAAAGAACAAAAAAGGAAAATAAACTATGGAAATTCATTGGTGAAGCTGTCATTTGTTGCAGCAGTAGAAAAACCAGCCTACCTTCTATCATTAGTCTTTTTAACACATTAAATTGTTATTAAAGTTAGGATGATGGTCACTTCTGTGCTGCTTCCTATTCTGATTGTGGCTCTCATCACCTCAGCACCATCTGAAGAAACTGGAAGGCCGTCGCCTGGACTATGATTACAAGAAAAAGCGTCAAGGAAAGATCCCGGATGAGGAGGTTCGACAGGCCCTGGAGAAGTTTCATGAGTCAAAGGAAGTGGCCGAGACAAGCATGTACAACCTGCTGGAGACTGATGTAAGAACATGTTTCTCACTGTCCAGTGTCACATGGTGTCAAGAATAAATTTGTGCCTGGCTCTCCTTTATTTGTTGTTAGGAAGTTGTTTGTCCTGTACATAAATATAAGTGTGCATGTCTGTAGGCCTAAACTGATCTGTGTTTTTAATTCTAGTACAGCAGTGAAGCTGATTTGTTTTCATGGTTTATGTGTGAATATGACCGGTGCAAACTGGTGGAAATCTTTCAGTTCATGTTTCCTGTCATTTCTCTTACGTTACTTCCCCAAAGGGCTGAAAACTAGAGGAAATATTTTGAAAATTGAATCATTCAAATCACAGCAGTTATAAATTGAATATAAGTTAATGAATAATAAGTTAATGAATTGTCAGTATTGTGGAATGGGGAACTTTATTCAGATACAGGAAGGCAAGCAGAGCGACACTGATAGCCGGTTATGTGCGATGTGTTCACTGTGGTTTAATTGTGTGTGTGTTGTGCAGATAGAGCAGGTGAGCCAGCTCTCGGCTCTGGTGGAGTCCCAGCTGCAGTACCACAGACAGGCTGTGCAGGTGCTGGATGAACTTTGTGACAAACTCAGAGACAGGTGCGCGGATGAAACACAGACCAAAAAACTGTAAAAATGATTGTGCAATGTTCTTCTTGAAACCTTCAAAATATTGCATTGAACTTTATGCAATATTTCATTTTTATTGTTGACCGTAGGAAATGTAGAATTAAATTCAGTTTATCTGAACAGGATGAGCGACGCTCAGACTCGACCACGGCGTGAATACACACCTAAATCCAAACCCATTTTCGATTTTGGAGACAACAACCATTCAAATGGCAACTACTCAACCTCAATGGCCCTGCCACCTTCACGCAACTCAGGTAACAAACGTGTAACGCATCCCGAAAAAGACATTTTTGTGTATTCTTTGATGATCCACATTAAGATTTAAGTTTACCACAAGCTGTAGGGTGGAATAAATTTGACTTAATCATTGATGTCAGAAAGATGGAGTGGCCGACAAGAGAACAAATGATGCCTTGATAAAATAAAGTCAGGCTTTATTTGTATTCATCTGTGTCATTACACCACAAAAAACGCCACACTAAAGGGCAGAGTGATAAATATTACAGTGTCTTATCAGATGTCCAACAACAACAAAACATCTAGCTGTTTCTAGACACAGAAAGTGGACTAAGACAGAGGAGCATTAGTCTATTACACAAACCTTAATGTTCCAAACTCAATTGTAGCCTTTTTTTAATCATGATTTGTACCCAGATAAAGGTGTGTGTGTGTGTGTGTGTGTGTGTATATGCACACACACGCACGCGCGTGTATGCGTGCGCCTGTTGTTTGGCTGGCCTTTCTCCTACCGACCTTGTTCCTCTTTTCCTGTGACATCATCAGAGGCATTATTTCATTCGGCCTGCCTGACTGTCCTTTACGGAAATCCAGATTGTGTGAGTCACAGATAGTGTGGCCATTTTTCATCACAAAAAGTTTTTGTGGTTTTGAGTCAGTACAATCTGCACACACAGCTTCTGTTGTGAAATGTAGACGGTAGAATTTAATGTTTAATTTTTTTTTCCACAGATGAATTATAATGCATGAATATTTAAGCAGCATGTGATAGATTAAAAAAAAATCGACATCCTGTATTTTAGGTATTGCAGACTGTAACAGCTCCACAGCAACTGCCCCATTATTGCAATAATGGGGCAATGTTGCCTGCATATGTTCAAAGCCCTTCCTACAGTTATTAATCATTGTTTTAAGTGCTATTCATTGTGATATTAGTATTGGACTACTTAAGGACAAGCTTTTTAAATCATAACGCAAATCAAGAGAGGTCCATCTTATTTTGTATTACATGGAATTCAGGTTGGTGGGTTTAGGGACAGTTTAAACTAAATGTGATCATTTAAATTTTTTCTCTAACTGCTTATCAGACCTCACCTCCACCTACATGTGTTCCCAGAGGACTTTAGCCTCGATGTATGGTTCTGTACAGTCTGAGCGAAACAACATAAAGTTGCTTCAGACTTGTTGTTTTTTTTTCTGCTCATGTAAACTCACGCTCATGTAGGCGTTGACTCAAAACCCCAAATCAGTGACCAACGCTTTCCCCATCTCGAGCCAGTCCGCAGACTGCTGGGTAAACTTCATACAATGAGAAAATTGTTAGGAGAAAGAAAAAAGCCTAGTTTGTGTGAGGAGCCCCACAATCCTCTGCTGATCTCTGTGAGGTCACAGCGGGGGGCACAGAGGAAACCATGGATGAGTGATATACAGAAACATGGTGTCATTATGTTATGTTCGTTTGTCCTCCGTTCAGCTTGGTAACAGTCCTACGCCTGTTTGCAATGCTGTGTTGAAGCTGATCTGGCTGTTTGCTTCCTGTACTGACTCCCCTTCAGTGGTTATGATAACACCACCATTGAAGTGATAACAAATCAAACACGTCATTTCATACAGTTTCTTTCGACAGCATCATTGCATGAGTTTAGAACTCTGTCACCAACAGGAATGCTTGACTTACCTGCTGCTGTAGGCGCAGAAATGAACCCATCACATTGCAGTAAATCAAAGAACGCTTGCAAGGATTGGCTACAAGTAAATTCACATAGACACATCTTATCTGACCTGGGTATGAACAGGATCATATGCAGGCATCATCTATAAAAAATGTAATTCTTCTTGCATAATGGCTATTTTGATCAACCTTTTTTTAATTTATTGAATACCCATACTAACTCCTACATGCGAATGCTAAACTAACATGTAAAAACATGTATAAAATATAGTTTGCAGTAGATTATGATCATCTCCTGACCCTGGCTCTACTGTGGCCCCTCACTAGAACAGCATCCTGAAATTTTTCCATCTAATTCTTTCTGTCATTGTGTTTTTTCAGCCCCGGAGCAGCCGAGCTGTAAGGCACTCTACGACTTTGAGCCAGAAAACGAAGGAGAACTGGGCTTTCACGAGGGCGATATCATCACCCTGACCAATCAGATTGACGAGAACTGGTACGAAGGAATGCTGAATGGCCAGTCAGGATTCTTCCCTCTCAACTATGTTGAGGTCCTCGTCCCATTGCCACACTAAAACACAACGAGAGCAGGAGAACCAAGGAGGAGACTAACGGAGAGGAGGGCGAGTAGAGTCGGTAGAAAGGGAGGAATGTGAGGCAAAGGGACGGTCTTCAGAATATTCATTTTCATCTTCAGCACAGTCATCTTCACTGCTGGGACATTTTTGTAATCTTAAGAGGTGAAGAAGATCGACACATGTCAGAGTTCAGACCGGAAAATCACACGGTAAAAGGACCCAAGATGGACACAATGTCATTTCTCATTATCTGGCCTCAGACACATTTCCGGAGGACTGGATAATTTTTTTTGCAATATTTTATTTTTTTTAATTTCCAATTTCTGACATAATACAGAGCATTTGTGATATTAGTGATTATGTGATTATGATAACTGGGGTTACACACATCTCATCCTTCTTTTGTGACTGCAGTCTCCAAATCTCAGGTTGATTCACCATTTCAAGAGTCAGTTTCAGGCTGAACTCCAACCCCAACCTCAGAGTAAATGTGTAACCTGGCTGAATATTATCCTTGTTTTCAAATCTAAAGCCTGTTTGTGCAAGTTCAAGGACTGGAGTTCTTCTCTGTACGCCACCTGCTGGCAAGACTAAGAATTAGTTTTACCAAAAGACAAAACGACACACAGCTATAAATCAAATTTAACTTGTATCTTCAAAAAATAAATACGGAATTTATATATATATTTTTAAAGAAAAACAGGAAATTTTTTTGCCTCTTAATGCTCTTTTTAAAGTTCCTTGTCTAGGCAGTGCATTGTGGTAGCTCCAGAACAAACCGACCTACTCAGTGTTTGAGATACATTAGAGTCAACCTACCACAGTAGTTTTACTGAATATTTGAGACAATGTTATAATTGCACCTTTTTTATCAAATGAGACTGATGAGTGTATGTGTGTGTGTGTGTGTGTGTGTGTGTGTGTAAGACTTACTTTACTAATACACACAGACCCCAAAGTGAAATGCAGACATTGCACCTTTTGTCAAGTTAAGGCATGTGTGTGTTTGTTGTGTAGAGATGCAGAACGAGTTGTTTAATAGTTAGTCTGCTAATCTGCTCAATAGATAAGATGGAGCCAAAAAAAAGTGTATTAATTGCAATAGAAACATATCGCCAACTGTTCTGTAACAGCCATATACTCATTTTATTTGGACCTCTTTGTCTTAGCATGTTAAGTGTTTTCCTTCACAGGTCTTTAGGCACCTGTTAAAACTCCATGCAGTGCCTGAACAGATGACGCTGCTGGCAGCGACAAAGTGTTTCATGTTCATCACTAGCGGTCCCACTATGGTTTGCCTTCGTGTCTTTGAGAATGTGAACATCATCTGTGGTCTTGGGCCTCCTCTGATCCTGTGATACCGATGACTCGCCTCTGATATGAATTTGTTTTTTCTTTTCTTTACCGTGTTTTGGAAGATGTAGAGAGGTGGAGTTTCTGTTTAGTTAATCTATTTAGACAAGGCTGGATTCTTGTCTGGGATTTAGCCACGGTCCGCACCTGATGGATTCTTACTCAACATGCACTGTATAGTCTGAGGGAAAGACTTTGACTAAAAGGGAAACCATCAAGGGTAAAATGTGTGAGCTGTTGTCCATTTGGACTCATTTGAAGAGCTTTTCTCACTAAACATTATAATCAGTCCTCCTGATTTTGAATTGTTTGGGGTCAAAAGAAAGAAAACGATGCTGTTTCAGTGTCTGCAGTGCCCTTCTGCTATAATTCCACCCTTCCTATCTGGCTATGTCCATCACTCCACCCTTCCCCCACTCCTGAGTTTTATCCTTGTCTAATATGTTTACATTTCTCATCTTATTACTTTTCAATGATTGTACCACGTTCAGGGCAACATTTAAGGACTACAGGAGGTGCTATCTGGGCCACACTGTTATCAAAAAATCCTTGATGGCCTTATTTTAGTGCCTTTGGAAAAGATTGGAGGGAAAGTAAAGCAAATGATACAGCAACCAAACCCTAACCATGCTAAGTGAGCGATCAACAGTTTCGTCTGTTTTTGATTTGTTTTGGTTTTTTTGGCACTTTCATTTTGTGGAGACAAAAATCCATGTGTGCAGTTTTTTTGTGCACATTTCTGACACTACAGGTAGATTCCTGAGCATGTGAGGTTTTGTCCAACCATCATTGGAATCGTCTTTTTAATAGATTTTAATCTGTGTTTTATAAGGAAAAAACACCCACTGATTTCTTTTTAAAAGGCTATGTATTTGCTTAATCAGTCTTAAATGCTCCTTAAAACAGCATGAAATAATTCTGCTCTCCATAGTATTATTATTTTTTTATATACAAGACCTTAAAACATTTAAATAAGTCTTTGCATGTGGTCCTACATTACACCTTTTATAAATATTAGATTTAAGTTTCCTTTTTACTTTTGGTATATATATATAGATTTTAACCATACTATTGTGTCATTATCAAAAGTCTTTGTATGTGCTTCATTCTTGTCCCCCACTTCCCCATTCTTACAATAAATAAAAGAGGAATATATGTTTGTGTGTTTGGGGTCTTGTGATATCAGCTCATGGCTGCTTTAATGCAGTATAAAATGTCCAAAATAATAAATCATCCTGTGGCTAATGCACAAAATACTCAAAAGGATGACACCTTTTATATGACAAATGGAACCAGGGTTGTATAGTAAATAATAATGTTAATAATATGTTAACAAGGTCATTGTGATCATTTTACACATTCTGCTGGGGACATCAAGTTCAGATGAACATAAACTGTCATAAACTTAGTCTGGTTTAAATAGTTCCAGTGTGTATATTTTAATGCTTTGTGGATCATCAGCAGGCTTAAGGCATTGCTCTGTCTTCAAACATGGACACCACACAATCCACAGTTAGTAATAAATACAGTACAGGTCAACAGGAAGCAATTATTTGTCCAGACAAACCAGACTCATGTCTCACAATCCAACAGTAGAGGGACACACTCCAAGCACAGATCTCTCTCTCTCTCACACACACACACACACACACACACACACACACACACACACACAAAAACATTTGCATTGAACAGTACTTGAACCATCCAATTTGAATTGAACGTGTTTACAAACTCTTGCAGATTAGAATTCTGTTGAAACTTGAAACGCCTCCATATTTTCAGTACTGCTCCATTGGTTTCATCTATAAAGGCATTAACAACAAATTAACAGTTAACATTGTACGTATCTGACCATATCTGCTCATACAACAGGATATTGGTAGATAGGCACATAGGTCCATGTGTAAAAGGTGGGAAACCAGATAGGCAGACTGATTTCAGGCCTGTGAAAGGATTCTATTCAACGTCTGTGTGTAAAACACTTGTGGTCCCTGATGTGTCTCAGTTGTACATTTTATGGTTTTCATTAATGGTAAATACAAGCTACTAGTGTCACAGATTCAGTACATTCAGAGTCACTGGCGTCTTTATGTCCACATATTTCTGTTTTAAAAAAAATTAAGCATCACTCAAGCATGAGAGAATTCAAGGCATCTATGTTTGTCTTGTGATGTTTTTCAAGCAGGTTGTTACATCTCTCCATCCCTGCTCTGCTCACACGGTGTTTGAAATGGAAAGACTTGGAGAAGGAGGACTGCCAAAGGAGATCCACTCAGTGCATGTTGCCCAGCTGACCGTAGACGTGCTCTAGGATCTGAGAGTAGGCCTGGTCTTTGGGAGCATGGCAACTCAAAGAGCCCTGAGGAACAGGACAGACAGTCATACCGATGACATCACCTGCTGGAGGCTATGCCACCATCGATTTGCCTTATCAATCCTACCTTGATCTTGTCCATCATGGTGGTATCAGGACACCAGTACTGGGTGAACTGGATAAGGTCAGGAGCTGCCCTGTAGTAGTCGACCAGCAGCATCTGTGGAGGACAAATACCAGACCCTTTCAGAATGATATACGGTATTTATAGCAAATACTACTTGTTTTTCTGGATAGGATTGAGGTGGTACCATCTCATTAAGAACATCACTGGTGAGAAAGTTGTCCTGTACGTAGGTGACCTCTACGGCCACTGGGATGCCGTAATCATTAGGCCGCTGCTACAGAAGAGCAGATGGTGTAAAGGTTTTTTAGGAAACACTAGCAGTGAAACAAGGAGGTGGATCAGTATGACTAGTTATATCTGTGTGCTCACTTCAGGTGGTGGTACGACCCAGAATGGAGTTATTGTGGAAGCCACACCTTGGTTGCCATGGTAATAAGGACCTGGGGGGAAAAAAACCAGTCGAAACTGAGGACATGACGCTTTCAGTTGCCACTTATTTAGATTGTCATCAGATTAACGTCCCATTAAGACATTGTTCTTTTTTCTTTTAAAAAAAAACTTTTTCTTTAACTCTCTTGTTCTTTGAAAGAAAATATTTTATCTCCATCTCAGGACATAATTTCAAAAGACTCTGAATATATATAATATAAATATTCATTGTATTAATATATCAATATATCACAATCAGGTTTCAATAATCATCATGCTGGAATTTTCTAGATTTTCTTTCGCAGTTTTGTCAAGCAATAGTTTTTTCATTCCACCGTACGGGAATAATAACTAATGTGTGTGTTTTCATAGCCTACTAAGCCTACTATGAAACAGGTCTTCAGAGAGAATTCCCCTATGAATAAATCAGTGTAGTACTGGTGAGAAAGAAAAGTGGCAGAATTTACCACAGATGATGCCCAGACATGGCTGGAAGCCGTTGTTTGAACCCTGCAGCCTGAGCTGATGGTCCATCTGGGAGTCGATGTCCTGCAGCGACGGAAGAGCCGGACCTCGGGGGTGACTGTGGTACCAGCCCACCAGCGACAGACCACGCATGAAAAGGTTCTGACAGATCTGGAGCAGAGTCAGGATTAGAACGAGGCTCAGCTTTAATGTCATTCATTCCCACAGAGATTATAGAGGAGGCTCGGCACTAGCTGGCCAGACCATTCTAAATGTAAGGGAACAAAACTGGCTGAATTGGAAAAAACGTTATTTTGCAGTTTTCTGATTTTTTTTTTGCATTTCCTGTTCTGCTAATTGCTTTATGTCTGTTTTCAGATGACTGACAGACTTCTCATTGAGCACACAGATGAGTCTTTTGCCAGCAGATGTTCAGAGCTGATGTTAACATATTTTTGTATATTTTAGGGTTTTAATACCAAGTTTAATCATTTTTATGCATGCAAAGCTGCTTCAGTAAATTGTTTTAAAGATTATGAGAGATTATGAAAGCCAACTACACACAATCACTACTGAAAATTAATATAGAAGGCCATAAGGATGTTAAGCTCGATATCCTGTTTTAGGAATATTGACAGAAATGTCACTTACACTCACAAAAGTCAGTCTTAACTTCACAGTCAGAGAAATTCAAAACTGATTTTGTGTCTTTGGACAGACAGATTCGATCTGTGTGGCAGGAAAGAAATTTGTGATTCTTTAAAATGTGTCTGATTCATCTTCATGTTTTCTGGAGGCACGGATCAGAACGCTGATTCACTTTCATCACGTTACCTCCTCCTCCACAGCAGAAGCAGAGTCTCGGTCTGCCAGCCGGGTCCGACAGGGGAAAGCCCTCAGGACGGTCAGTACTGTAAGACCACAGACAGGGATGAGCTTCGGTCTTATCCTCTGCTCTACTCCTATTTGACCGAGGGGGTCAAGTCACACTCACGTTGTGTGTTGGTGTCCCACCGTCCTCCGAGGTATCCCACCACCTCACTGGTGGTCAGGTGGCAGTGGAAGTCCTGAGGCAGACAAAAAACAGGTGATTAATAGCTTTGCTGACTGGTTATATTGAATTAGCCTGTCTGTTACTCACCATTAGCAGTAGTACATTACTGGACACGGCTACATTGAAAGGCTGGAATCTGTTGATGGCTGAGAAAGCGGAGAGCTCCACCAGTGTGTGCGGATCTCTGAGGATACAATGGTGTTTATCAGTCTAATTCTCTTTATTGATCACATAAAATGATATTGATCTTAACAAAGGTCAGTACCTAGTAGCATCCCGAGGGCCCAAGGTGCAATATCTGACAGGAATTCTCTCTCTGTCGGTTCTCTTGGAAAGTATTGCATCTGTAAGAGTTGAGAACAATTGTTGTCCAGTCCACTGCAACTTACATAATTCAATTTCAAGTAAAATAGAATTATACCATTTATTCCAGGTTTGTTGTTTTTAATCTTCTCATCTGCCAGCACAGCCGTCTTTCCTTCTTCTTCATCCTCATCATCATCGTCCTCACTCACCAGGCTCTGGCATTACAAAAAAAATGAAATAATAATAATAACAATAATAATAATAAAGCCAATGAAAACAGCCTGAACAAACACCCTCTAGCGTTTATCCCAGCCGAGATCTTAAAAAATTCAGAGGGGCCAGTGAGATCATCGCCGCCCCAATGCATCTTTGCATTTGCCTGGCAGGATCTTTGCTCTTTAGCGAGAATATTTCCAAGAATTCATGTTTCCAAAATGCTTTTCCATCTGTATTGCTGAGCAACAACTTCTTTTTTCTTTTTTTCCATTTTCAGATAAGCTTCAAACAAGCTGCATGTGATTGGAAAGACTTTTTTTTTTAGATAACTAATAGTAAACAGATAATAAACACCCAATACAGCCGCTTTTCCACCTTGCAGGTCACTTGTTATGCTGACGCCTATCTCAAATGACTATGGGCTAGAGGCGGGGTACACCCCGAATGCGTTGCCAGCGCATCGTGGTAGACTGAATTACAGGTTTTCATGAATGATGATCAAATAGATTTAAAATTAAAAATGTGTACTGAGCTGAGGATTCACAGCAAAGGGTCACATTTCATTTCTAATAATATACAACCTTTGTATTCAGGTTCTGCACTTGGATCCCTCCATTATTTCAACAGATGTTCAGTATTTCCTGTTGCTTTAACCATATTTTCCATCGTCCTCTTACCATGTCTGCGCTGGGTTGGTATTTGTGCAGCCAGGTGGTTTTATACTGCACCAACTTCTGGCCCCGGTAGCGTACCGATGCCCAACCGCAGCCAGACTTCTTGGCTGGATTGACCAGACGCTTGCAGTGGGTCGCCCAGGCACTTGGAGAGTTGAATATCTGGCCCGTCTCCACCCATCTTATTTTTCCGTCAGTCAAGAGGTCTCCTACAAAGTTCTTACCCTGTGAAGGCAGAGAGGAGACACTAGTAGACACTTTATGGATCACACCCGTACTGCACCCAGCTGTGATGTGTGTTATTACCAGGTAGTGGATGGCGAGCACGCCGTCCCCCGGCTCCACCAGGCCGTCCTTGAGCAGCACCCTCAAGGTGATGCCCCTCCGGGTCAGGAGGGAGCCCCGACCGGAGCTGGACCGCAGATCTGCCTCCTCCCCTCCACTCAGCTCCTCCTCATCCTCCTCTCCTCCATCCTCCACCACCTGTGGAGAGCTGGGTGGCTCCGAACCTGAGGACGCAAATGCACAATCCATAGACCTAGTGTGTTGTTATTGGAAATTTAAGGGTCATAATTTTGGTGTTCCAATAATACTGCTATGTAGAGTCTATACCAGCCTGGCTACAATTTAAACATCTGCACCAGATAAAAACAAAAGCAATGCAAACAAGTCATAATTTCAATAACTGACTTTACAGTAAGAGTCTCACAGTAATGGAAGCCAGGTTCATTCATACTTGCAGGATGCTAAAACGATAGCAGCCCAGTCCAGATGAGAGGAATCTCAAGGGGCCAAATAAGCCAAAGATAATCTAAATTGGTATTTCGTTAATTGCTGCTCAGATATGAGCTGGTCCTTTGTTTCCACCTCCCATCAGAGCTCGACTCCCTCCGCCAGAAGAGGCCTGTGTCCCCCCCCCCCCTCCCTCCCAGCACCTCTCTTGTTAATTTCCCTCTGAATCACAATTAAAGCCCACTTCCATTATTCTCACCCATATCTCTGAACGCGTCGGCGACGGCGCGCTGAAGTCCGACTCGGTCGAAACCCGCTTCGATTGCGGGTCAGATGTGAGGGTTCGAGTTCCGGGCGAGATCTCAGACTTCGGCCTACACCTCGACACTAGCTCCGGCTATTATTCAAAAACATAAAATGAAGGCGTCTGTGGCTCTGCAGTAGTTTCCTTGTTGTGTTGCTTTAATGTCAGCTCCCCTCCCCTTTCCTTCTCCCTCTCCCCGTCCTTGTCACTCTCCCTGTGTTCTTCTGACGCGCCATGCCGGTCCGTCTGCCATTTGTCACACCAACATGAGTCTAAAGAAAACAACAACACGATTGATCAGATTGTGACATGATCGATCAGGAGTGCAGGAGATGTGTTATGGGTTAGGCTTAATCTGCACAATGTGGCGAGAGGATCTTCCGTTTCCTCGCTGTCGCCCCGTGTCGTCCGATCCGACCGCTATTTGGCAACGACGGCGGGTTAAAGTCCGTCTGTCAGAGGACAGGCGGTTTGGACGCGGGGGACACTCCACCAGTGGTACCAGGGACTCTTATGGTGTCATAAATCCGCATTAACCAGACCTTACTTTGTTCTACTTTGGATTTGTGCACCACGTCGAGATGTTCCTTATCTCCGGAGAGAAGCTTATTTCCTGGGAAGCAGCCTGCGGAGGGCAGCAAACATCCCGTGTGTGGGGAATGAGTTCCTCCCGTCCCCACGTGGGGGTGTCACAGGTCTGCGTCCACACCGTGGGGACCAGGTTGATCTTCTATAATAATACGAATATTTAATCTATATATCAGAGGAACTTGAATGTAAAAATTTCCTCGTGATTTCATTTATTTCATTTATTTGATAAAAGTTTATGCTTTTAGTCTTTGTATAGGCTGCAAACAATAGGTAATAGTGTTTGTGATGGGGATCAAGCCCACCCATTACTCCCACCCACCCACAACCCCTGCTGCTGAAATTAAAACCCTGTGTTGGTGAAAGTGAATGTTAATCAGAAAGGGAATTTTAATTTATAGTCAATGTTTTTGAAGAACAATGTCATTAGATTTATAAATAAACCACACACACACACACACACACACACATATATATATACACACACACATATATACACTCTATATATGTACATACATATTACATATTATATGTACATATATATATATTCATATGCATATATATGTACATATTAGTGCTATCAGGCGATTAAAAAATTACAGGATTTGTAATTAATTAATTTAATTAATCACATTTTAATCTCATACCTGCTAAAGGCCCCCAAATACAGAATTTAAATTCTAGGGCATTACAAAATTGTAGTGCATGACTAATCAATAGAATACACCAAGAAGAGAAGATTTGAAATCCACATTTTTATTGGTTAAGTGTGCTTTATAAATGAAATTCAAATGAAAACAGGTCAAGCACATCAACAAACCAATTAGGCCAGGTGCATTTCTCAAAAAAGCAATGCAAATATAGTTGAATGAAATAAATAAAATTCAGAAATAAAATACGGCTAAGTCTCAAATAGGCACATAAGCAGACTCTCAATCAAAATGAATGCTAAAGCTGACTCAATACAGCAATTCAAAATTGATAGTATCACATTATTTACGTTATTTGTGTTAGCTATGTTAGTTACGTTATTCACGTTATTTATGTTAGTTACATTATTTATGTTAGTTACGTTCGTTACATTAGCTACGTTAGTTACGTTAGGTACGTTATTTACGTAATTTACGTTAGTTACGTTATTTAAGTTATTTAAGTTATTTACGTGATTTACGGTAGTTATGTTAGTTATGTTAGTTACGTTATTTACATTAGTTACGTTAGTTACGTTATTTAAGTTATTTAAGTTATTTACGTGATTTACGGTAGTTATGTTAGTTATGTTAGTTACGTTATTTACATTAGTTACGTTAGTTACGTTATTAACCTCAGCTACATTACTTACGTTAGTTACGTTACTTACATTAGTTACGTTAGTTACGTTATTAACCTCAGCTACATTACTTACGTTAGTTACGTTACTTACATTCGTTACATTAGCTACGTTATTTACGTTATTTATATTCTTTACGTTAGTTACGTAATTTACGTTATTTGCGTTAGCTACGTTATGTACGTTAGTTACGTTAGTTACATTATTTACGTTAGCTACTTGATTTACGTAATTCATGTTAGCTACGTGATTTACGTTATTTACGTTAGCTACATTATTTAAGTTAGTCACGTAATGTAGGTTAGCTATGTTAGTTACTTTATTTACGATATCTACGTTATTTACATTGAATACACCAAGAATAGAAGATTTGAAAATTTATGTTAGTTACGTTAGTTACGTTAGTTACGTTAGTTACGTTATTTATGTTAGCTACATTATTTATGTTATTTATGTTATTTATTTTAGTTACATTATTCACGTAATGTAGGTTAGCTACATTATTTACGTTAGTTACGTTACTTACATTAGTTACATGAGCTACATTAGGTCATTATTTACGTTATTTATGTTAGTTACGTAATTAACGTTATTTGCGTTAGCTACGTTATGTACGTTAGTTACGTTATTAACGTTAGCTACGTTATTTACGTTAGCTAAGTTATTTACGATAGGTACGTTATTTACGTCAGGTACGTTATTTACGTTAGCTACCTTATATACGTTATTTACGTTATTTATGTTATTTAAATTAATTTTGTTATTTACTTTAGTTACGGGGCACCACGGTGGCGCAGTGGTTAGCGCTGCCGCCTCACAACACGGCGGACCCGGGTTCGAGTCCCGCTCTGTGCGGAGTTTGCATGCTCTCCCCGTGTCTGCGTGGGTTTTCTCCGGGTTCTCCGGCTTCCTCCCACCTCCAAAAGCATGCGCTTCAGGTTGATTGGCCGGTCCCAAATTGACCGTAGGAGTAAGTGTGTGTGTGAATGATTGTTTGTTTCTATGTGGCTCCGTGGTGCACTGGCGTCGTGCCCGGAGGGCCCGCCTCACGCCCTGAGACTGCCGGGATAGGCGCCGGCTTCCCCGCGACCTGCATTTGCGGACTAAGCGGGTTAGAAGATGAATGAATGAAAATTTAGTTACGTTATTTACGTTATTTGCATTAGCTACGTTAGCTACGTTAGTTACGTTATATACGTTATTTACGTTAGCTACGTTATTTACGTTGTTTAAGTAATTTACATAGGCTAAGTTATTTACGTAATTTACATTAGTTACACTATGTAGGTTAGTTAAATTATTAACGTTAGCTACATTATTTACGTTAGCTACGTAAATTCGTTAGCTACGTTATTTACGTAATTTACCTTATCTACGTTATTTGCGCCATCACATTAGCTACGTTATTTAGGTTAGTTACGTTATTAACGTTAGCTACGTTATTTAGGTTAGTTACGTTATTAACCTTAGCTACATTATTTACGTTAGTTACGTTACTTACGTTAGTTACATTACCCGCGACCTGCGTTTGCGGATTAAGCGGTTTAGAAGATGAATGAATGAATGAACATTAGTTACATTATTTAGGGTTAGTTAAGTTATTAACGTTAGCTAAATTATTTACGTTAGCTACGTTATTTACGTAAGTTACGTTATTTACATTATTAACGTTAGTTACGTTAGCTACGTTATTTACATTAACTACGTTATTTACGTTAGTTAGCTCAAATACGTACATAAGCAGACTCTCAATCTAAGTGAATACTAAAGCTGACTCAATACAGCAATTCAAAACGAATAGTATAATAGTATATCATTTACATTAGTTACGTCAGCTACGTTAGTTGTGTTAATTATGTTACCTACATAATTTACGTTAGTTACATTATTTACGTTATTTACTTTAGTTATGTCATTTATGTAAGTTACATTATTTACATAAGTTACATTATATATGTTAGCTACGTAATTTATGTGAGCTACGTTAGTTACGTTAGTTACGTTAGCTACGTTATTTACGTTAGTTAGGTTATTTATGTTATCTACATTATTTACGTAGAATACACAAGAAGAGAAGATTTGAAAATTTACGTTAGTTACATTGGTAACGTTAGTTACGTTAGCTACATTAGCTATGTTAGCTACGTTAGTTACGTTAGTAACGTTATTTACGTTAGCTACGTTTTTTTTGTTAGATACGTTAATTACCTTAGCTACATTATGTAAATTAGTTATGGTAGTTACGGTAGTTATGGTAGTTACATAAATTGCGTAACTTTTACGTAAGTTACGCAATTTACTTAAAATGAGCTACGCGTTTTACGTAAGTTACTTAATTTACGTAAAATTAACTACGCAATTTGCACAAGTTACGAAAATTACGTAAAAAGAGCTACGCAATTTGCGTAAATTACGTAATTTACGTAAGCAACGTCATTTACGTAAGCTATGTTACTACAGTAGTTATGTAAAGCTAAGTTGTTTACGTTAGCTACGTTATGTAGGGGAGGTACGTTAGTTACGTAAGCTACGTTATTTACTTTAGGTACGTTATTTATGTTAGCTATGTTATTTACGTTAGTTACATTATTTACATTAGCTACGTTATTGACGTTAGTTACGTTTTTTACAGTATTTACGTTAGTTATGTTATTTATGTTAGCTACGTTTTATACCTTAGCTACGTTAGTTACATTATTTACATTAGCTACATTATTTAGATTTGTTACGTTAGTTACCTCAGTTACGTTAGCTACGTTATTTACGTTAGTTACATTATTTATGTAATTTACGTTATTTATGTTATTTACATTAGTTACGTAAAGCTAAGTTGTTTACGTTAGCTACGTTATTTATGTTAGTTACATTAGTTACTTTAGCAATGTAATTTAGGTTAGGTACGTTAGTTACATAAGCTACGTTACTTAAGCTACGTTATTTACGTTAGCCATGTTATTTACGTCAGCTACATTATTTACGTTAGTTACGTTATTTACATTAGCTACGTTATTTACGTTAATTACGCTAGCTACGTTAGTTACGTTATTCACGTTAGTTATATTATTTATGTAATTTACGTTATTTATGTTATTTACGTTAGTTACGTTTAAAAAAAAATTTTTTTGATAAAATGTTATGCTACAATATTTTTTGATTCCTTCCTGAATCACAGTTTGAGCCACAGCTTGATCTTATTTGTCGATCTGTAGCATGACTATTTCCATGAGGCTAGAGAAGATTTGAAATCCAGATTTTTATTGGTTAAGTGTGCTTTATAAATGAAATTCAAAAGAAAAAAAGCCAAGCACATCAGCAAACCAATTACGCCAGGTGCATTTCTCAAAAATGCAATACAAATGCAGATGTAAGCAATACAAAAAATGCAATACAAATACAAATTTACATGAGCTACACAATTCACGTAAGCTATGCAATTTGTTTACGTTACGCAATTTACGTACAATGAACTACGCAATTTGCGCAAGTTACACAATTTACGTAAACTGACCTACGCAATTTACGTCACTTACGCAATTTAGGTAAAATGAGTCACGCAATTGACGTAACTTACGCAATTTATGTAAAACGAGTTACATAATTTACGTAACTTACGCAATTTACGTAAAATCAGCTACGCAATTTACGTAAGTTATGCAATTCAGGTAAATGAGTTATGCAATTTACGTAACTTACGCAATTTATGTAAAATGAGTTACGTAATTTGCGTAACTTACGCAAATTGCGTAAAAGAAGCTATGCAATTTACGTAAGTTACGCAATTTACATAAAATGAGCTACGCAATTTACGTAAGTTACGCAAATTACGTAAAATGAGCTACGTAATTTGCGTAAGTTACACAATTTACGTAAAATGAGCTACACAATTTTCGTAAATTACACAATTTACGTAAATTACGTATTTTACGTAAGCAACGTCATTTACATAAGCCATGTTATTTACATTAGTTACGTAAAGCTAAGTTGTTTACGTTAGCTGGTATTTATGTTAGTTACGTTATTTACTTTAGCTACGTTATGTAGGTTAGGTACGTTAGCTACGTAAGCTACGTTATTTACGTTAGCTACGTTATTTTATGTTAGTTGGACATGGATATGTTTGTGCAAGTAGCAGAGGTGATGAAGAAGTGATGGGCAGGTTTGGTATCCAGGAGAGGAACACGGAAGGACAGATGCTAGTTGACTGCAAAAAGGATGGAAATGGCATGCGATTAAGAAAATTAATTAATTACGGAATTTGTAATTAATCCAATCACATTTTAATCTCATACCTGCTAAAGGCCCCCAAATAAAGAAAATGAATTCTAGGACATTTCAAAATGGCAGTGCATGACTAAGAAATAGAATACACCAAGAAGAGAAGATTTGAAATCCACATTTTTATTGGTTAAGTGTGCTTTGTTAAGGGAATTCAAAAGAAAAAAAAGCCAAGCACATCAGCAAACCAATTACGCCAGGTGCATTTCTCAAACTGGCAATACAAGTGCAGATGTAAGCAATAAAGAAAACGCTATACAAATACAAATTAACGTGAGCTACGCAATTCACGTAAGCTATGCAATTTGTGTACATCACGCAATTTACGTAAATTGAGCTACGCAATTTACGTAACTTACGCAATTTATGTAAAACGAGTTACGCAATTTACGTAAAATGAGTTACGCAATTTACGTAAAATGAGCTACGCAATTAACGTTAGTTACGCAATTAACGTAAATTACGCAATGTACGTAAATTACGTAATTTACGTAAACAACATCATTTACGTAAGCTATGTTATTTACATTAGTTACGTAAAGCTAAGTTGTTTACTTTAGCTGTTATTTTTGTTAGTTACGTTAGTTACGTAAACTACGTTATTTACTTTAGCTACGCAATTTACGTAAGTTACGCAATTTATGTAAAATGAGTTACGTAATTTACTTAAGTTATGCAATTTACGTGAAATGAGTTACGCAATTTACATGAATTGGGCTACGCAATTTACGTAAAATGAGCTACGTAATTTGCGTAAGTTACGCAATTTTCTTAAAATGAGCTAAGCAATTTGCCTAAATTACGCAATTTATGTAAATTACGTAATTTACGTAAGCAACGTCATTTACGTAAGCTATGTTATTTACATTAGTTACGTAAAGCTAAGTTATTTGCTTTAACTGTTGTTTTTGTTAGTTACGTTTTTTACTTTAGCTACGTTATGTAAGTTAGGTACGTTAGTTACGTAAGCTACGTTATTTACTTTAGCTACGCAATTTACTTAATTTACGCAATTTATGTAAAATGAGTTACACAATTTACGTAAGTTACGCAATTTACGTACAATGAGTTACACAATTTACGTAAAATGAGCTACGTAATTTACGTAAATGAGCTACGCAATTTACGTAAGTTACGCAATTTACGTAAAATGAGCTACGTAATTTGCCTAAATTACGCAATTTATGTAAATTACGTAATTTACGTAAACAACGTCATTTACGTAAGCTATGTTATTTACATTACTTACGTAAAGCTAAGTTGTTTACTTTAGCTGTTATTTATGTTAGTTACGTTATTTACTTTACCTACGTTATGTAGGTTAGGTACGTTAGTTACGTAAGCTACATTATTCACTTTAGCTACGCAATTTACGCAATTTACGTAAAATGAGTTACGTAGTTTACTTAAGTTATGCAATTTACGTGAAATGAGTTACGCAATTTACATAGATTGAGATACGCAATTTATGTAAATTGAGCTACGCAATTTACGTAACTTATGCAATTTAGGTAAAATGAGTTACGTAAGTTACGCAATTTACGTAAAACGAGTTACGTAATTTACTTAAGTTATGCAATTTACGTAAAATGAGTTAGGTAATTTACGTAACTTACGCAATTTACGTAAAATGAGCTACGCAATTTACGCAAGTTACGCAATTTACGTAAGTTATGCAAATTACCTAAAATGAATTACGCAATTTACGTAAAATGAGCTACGCAAATTGCCTAAATTACACAATTTACATTAATTACTTAATTTACGTAAGCAACCTCATTTACGTAAGCTATGTTAGCTACGTAAAGCTAAGTTGTTTACTTTAGCTGTTATTTTTGTAAGTTACGTTATTTACTTTAGCTACTTTATGTAGGCTAGGTACGTTAGTTAGGTAAGCTACATTATTTACTTTAGCTATGCAATTTACGCAATTTACGCAATTTACGTAATTTACGTAAAAGGAGTTACGCAAATTTACGTAACATATGCAATTTAGATAAAATGAGTTACATAATTTACATAAGTTATGCAATTTACGTAAAATGAGCTACGCAATGTACGTAAGTTACGCAATTTACGTAAAATGAGTTACGCAATTTGCCTCAATTACGAAATTTATGTAAATTACGTAAAGAAGATAACGTAACTCACAAAAATAACAGCTAAAGTAAATACCTTAGCTTTACGTAACTAATGTAAATAACAAAGCTTACGTAAATGACGTTGTTTGCGTAAGTTACGCAATTTACGTAAAATGAGTTATTCAATTTACGTAACTTACGCAATTTAAGTGAAATGGGTTACGGAATTTAAGTAAAATGAGTTACGCAATTTACGTAACTTAAAATGAGCTACGCAATTTACGTAAAATGAGCTACGCAATTTATGTAAGTTACGCAATTTAGGTAGAATGAGTTACGGAATTTACGTAAGTTACGCAATTTACGTAACTTACGCAATTTAAGTGAAATGAGTTACGGAATTTACGTAAGTTACGCAATTTACGTAAAATGAGTTACGCAATTTACGTAAGTTACGCAATTTACGTAAAATGAGCTACGCAATTTACGCAAGTTACGCAACTAACGCAATTTACGTAAAATGAGCTACGCAATTTACGTAAAATGAGCTACACAATTTACGTAAGTTACGCAATTTACGTAAAATGAGTTACGCAATTTGCCTAAATTACGAAATTTATGTAAATTACGTAATTTACGTAAACAACGTCATTTACGTAAGCTATGTTATTTACATTAGTTACGTTAAGCTAACTTGTTTACTTTAGCTGTTATTTTTGTGAGTTACGTTATTTTCTTTAGCTACTTTATGTAGGCTAGGTACGTTAGTTACGTCAGCTACGTTATTTACTTTACCTACGCAATTTACGTAAGTCACGCAATTTAAGTAAAATGAGCTACGGAAATTGCCTAAATTACGCAATTTACGTTAATTACGTAATTTACGTAAGCAACCTCATTTACGTAAGCTTTGTTATTTACATTAGTTACGTACAGCTAACTTGTTTACTTTAGCTGTTATTTTTGTTAGTTACGTTATTTACTTTAGCTACTTTATGTAGGTTAGGTACGTTAGTTACGTAAGCTACGTTATTTACTTTAGCTACGCAATTTACGTAATTTACGCAAGTTACGCAAGTTACGCAAGTTACGCAATTTACGTAAAATGAGCTACGCAATCTACGTAACTTACTTAATTTAAGTAAAATGAGTTACGAAATTTACATAAGTTAAAATGAGCTACGCAATTTACGTAAAATGAGCTACGCAATTTACGTAAGTTATGCAATTTACGTAAAATGAGCTACGCAATTTGCCTAAATTACGCAATTTACGTTAATTACGTCATTTACGTAAGCAACCTCATTTACGTAAGCTATGTTATTTACATTAGTTACGTACAGCTAACTTGTTTACTTTAGCTGTTATTTTTGTTAGTTACGTTATTTACTTTAGCTACTTTATGTAGGCTAGGTACGTTAGTTACGTCAGCTACGTTATTTACTTTAGCTACGCAATTTACGTAAGTTACACAATTTACGTAAAATGAGCTACGCAATTTACGTAAGTTACGCAATTTACGTAAAATGAGTTACGCAATTTACATAACTTACGCAATTTAAGTAAAATGAGTTACGCAATTTACATAAGTTAAAATGAGCTACGCAATTTACGTAAAATGAGCTACGCAATTTACGTAACTTACTTAATTTAAGTAAAATGAGTTACGAAATTTACATAAGTTAAAATGAGCTACGCAATTTACGTAAAATGAGCTACGCAATTTACGTAAGTTATGCAATTTACGTAAAATGAGCTACGCAATTTGCCTAAATTACGCAATTTACGTTAATTACGTCATTTACGTAAGCAACCTCATTTACGTAAGCTATGTTATTTACATTAGTTACGTACAGCTAACTTGTTTACTTTAGCTGTTATTTTTGTTAGTTACGTTATTTACTTTAGCTACTTTATGTAGGCTAGGTACGTTAGTTACGTCAGCTACGTTATTTACTTTAGCTACGCAATTTACGTAAGTTACACAATTTACGTAAAATGAGCTACGCAATTTACGTAAGTTACGCAATTTACGTAAAATGAGTTACGCAATTTACATAACTTACGCAATTTAAGTAAAATGAGTTACGCAATTTACATAAGTTAAAATGAGCTACGCAATTTACGTAAAATGAGCTACGCAATTTACGTAACTTACTTAATTTAAGTAAAATGAGTTACGAAATTTACATAAGTTAAAATGAGCTACGCAATTTACGTAAAATGAGCTACGCAATTTACGTAAGTTATGCAATTTACGTAAAATGAGCTACGCAATTTGCCTAAATTACGCAATTTACGTTAATTACGTCATTTACGTAAGCAACCTCATTTACGTAAGCTATGTTATTTACATTAGTTACGTACAGCTAACTTGTTTACTTTAGCTGTTATTTTTGTTAGTTACGTTATTTACTTTACCTACTTTATGTAGGCTAGGTACGTTAGTTACGTCAGCTACGTTATTTACTTTAGCTACGCAATTTACGTAAGTTACGCAATTTAAGTAAAATGAGCTACGGAAATTGCCTAAATTACGCAATTTACGTTAATTACGTAATTTACGTAAGCAACCTCATTTACGTAAGCTATGTTATT
Source organism: Antennarius striatus (assembly GCF_040054535.1). NCBI lineage: Eukaryota > Metazoa > Chordata > Actinopteri > Lophiiformes > Antennariidae > Antennarius > Antennarius striatus. The sequence goes on along the minus strand of NC_090782.1, from coordinate 16,767,834 downwards.
TACATTAGTTACGTACAGCTAACTTGTTTACTTTAGCTGTTATTTTTGTTAGTTACGTTATTTACTTTAGCTACTTTATGTAGGTTAGGTACGTTAGTTACGTAAGCTACGTTATTTACTTTAGCTACGCAATTTACGTAATTTACGCAAGTTACGCAAGTTACGCAAGTTACGCAATTTACGTAAAATGAGCTACGCAATCTACGTAACTTACTTAATTTAAGTAAAATGAGTTACGAAATTTACATAAGTTAAAATGAGCTACGCAATTTACGTAAAATGAGCTACGCAATTTACGTAAGTTATGCAATTTACGTAAAATGAGCTACGCAATTTGCCTAAATTACGCAATTTACGTTAATTACGTCATTTACGTAAGCAACCTCATTTACGTAAGCTATGTTATTTACATTAGTTACGTACAGCTAACTTGTTTACTTTAGCTGTTATTTTTGTTAGTTACGTTATTTACTTTAGCTACTTTATGTAGGCTAGGTACGTTAGTTACGTCAGCTACGTTATTTACTTTAGCTACGCAATTTACGTAAGTTACACAATTTACGTAAAATGAGCTACGCAATTTACGTAAGTTACGCAATTTACGTAAAATGAGTTACGCAATTTACATAACTTACGCAATTTAAGTAAAATGAGTTACGCAATTTACATAAGTTAAAATGAGCTACGCAATTTACGTAAAATGAGCTACGCAATTTACGTAACTTACTTAATTTAAGTAAAATGAGTTACGAAATTTACATAAGTTAAAATGAGCTACGCAATTTACGTAAAATGAGCTACGCAATTTACGTAAGTTATGCAATTTACGTAAAATGAGCTACGCAATTTGCCTAAATTACGCAATTTACGTTAATTACGTCATTTACGTAAGCAACCTCATTTACGTAAGCTATGTTATTTACATTAGTTACGTACAGCTAACTTGTTTACTTTAGCTGTTATTTTTGTTAGTTACGTTATTTACTTTAGCTACTTTATGTAGGCTAGGTACGTTAGTTACGTCAGCTACGTTATTTACTTTAGCTACGCAATTTACGTAAGTTACACAATTTACGTAAAATGAGCTACGCAATTTACGTAAGTTACGCAATTTACGTAAAATGAGTTACGCAATTTACGTAACTTACGCAATTTAAGTAAAATGAGTTACGCAATTCACATAAGTTAAAATGAGCTACGCAATTTACGTAAAATGAGCTACGCAATTTACGTAAGTTACGCAATTTACGTAAAATGAGCTACGCAATTTGCCTAAATTACGCAATTTATGTTAATTACGTCATTTACGTAAGCAACCTCATTTACGTAAGCTATGTTGTTTACATTAGTTACGGAAAGCTAACTTGTTTATTTTAGCTGTTATTTTTGTTAGTTACGTTAGTTACGTCAGCTACATTATTTACTTTAGCTACGCAATTTACGTAAAATGAGTTGCGCAATTTACGTAAGTTACGTAATGTAAGTAAAATGAGTTACGCAATTTACTGAAGTTAAAATATGCTACGCAATTTACGTAAAACGCAATTTGCGTAAGTTACGCAATTTACGTAAAATGAGTTACGCAATTTACGTAAGTTACGCAATTTAAGTGAAATGAGTTACGCAATTTACGTAAGTTACGCAATTTACGTAAAATGAGCTACGCAATTTACGTAAAGTGAGCTACGCAATTTACTTAAAGTGAGCTACACAATTTACGTACGTTACGCAATTTACGTAAAATGAGCTACGTAATTTGCGTAAGTTACGCAATTTACGTAAAATGAGTTACGCAATTTACGTAAATTACGCAATTTAAGTTAAATGAGTTACGCAATTTACGTAAGTTAAAATGAGCTACGCAATTTACATAAAATGAGCTACGCAATTTGCGCAAGTTACGCAATTTACGTAAAATGAGTTACGCAATTTACGTAAGTTACGCAATTTAAGTGAAATGAGCTACGCAATTTGCGCAAGTTACGCAATTTACGTAAAATGAGCTACGCAATTTACGCAAGTTACGCAATTTACGTAAGTTACGCAATTTACGTAAAATGAGTTACGCAATTTACGTAAAATGAGCTACGCAAATTGCCTATTTACGCAATTTACGTTAATTACGTAATTTACGTAAGCAACCTCATTTACGTAAGCTATGTTATTTACATTAGTTACGTAAAGCTAAGTTTTTACTTTAGCTGTTATTTTTGTTAGTTACGTTATGTACTTTAGCTACTTTATGTAGGTTAGGTACGTTAGTTACGTAAGCTACGTTATTTACTTTAGCTACCTAATTTACGTAATTTACGCAATTTACGTAACTTACGCAATTTAAGTAAAATGAGTTTAGCAATTTACGTAAGTTACGCAATCTACGTATAATGAGCTACGCAATTTGCCTAAATTACGCAATTTACGTTAATTACGTAATTTACGTAAAATGAGTTACGCAATTTACGTAAGTTACGCAATTTAAGTGAAATGAGCTACGCAATTTGCGCAAGTTACGCAATTTACGTAAAATGAGCTACGCAATTTACGAAAGTTACGCAATTTACGTAAGTTACGCAATTTACGTAAAATGAGTTACGCAATTTACGTAAAATGAGCTACGCAAATTGCCTAAATTACGCAATTTACGTTAATTACGTAATTTACGTAAGCAACCTCATTTACGTAAGCTATGTTATTTACATTAGTTACGTAAAGCTAAGTTTTTACTTTAGCTGTTATTTTTGTTAGTTACGTTATTTACTTTAGCTACTTTATGTAGGTTAGGTACGTTAGTTACGTAAGCTACGTTATTTACTTTAGCTACCTAATTTACGTAATTTACGCAATTTACGTAAAATGAGTTACGCAATTTACGTAACTTACGCAATTTAAGTAAAATGAGTTTCGCAATTTACGTAAGTTACGCAATCTACGTATAATGAGCTACGCAATTTGCCTAAATTACGCAATTTACGTTAATTACGTAATTTACGTAAGCAACCTCATTTACGCAAGTTATGTTATTTACATTAGTAACGTAAAGCTAAGTTGTTTACTTTAGCTGTTATTTTTGTTAGTTACGTTATTTACTTTAGCTACTTTATGTAGGTTTGGTACGTTAGTTACGTAAGCTACGTTATTTACTTTAGCTACGCAATTTACGTAATTTACGCAATTTATGTAAAATGAGTTACGCAATTTACGTAAGTTACACAATTTACGTAAGTTACGCAATTTACGTAAAATGAGCTACGCAATTTACGCAAGTTACTTAAGTTACGCAATTTACGTAAAGTGAGCTACACAATTTACGTAAGTGTTTTGTGAAAAACTTGAATAAAGAGGTTCGTAGGAGGTGGGTACACAGAAAACTCACTCACACAATGAATCAAACCACTCCTATAGGGCTATAATAAATGTGTGATTTATTACACGCACTAAGAAACAATAAGTACAAACAAACAAACAATAAGTCAAGTCAAATCAGGACACACACACAATACAAATTTCCATTACACTCCACCCCTTGGCCTGATTTTGACTCTTCATTCATAGTACAATCAGGACATCTCTATTAAACTCCACCCCTTGGCCTGTCATCTTAATGTGGTGAGCTATAACTACTTAAGTGTAGATAAGAAACAATAAGTGTTGTGTTACCTATGTGTGTAACTACCAATTGAAGACGTGGCCCCACTGGTTCACCTCAGTGTGATGATCCTATATGTATCCTATATGTTCACTGACTAAAGCTGGCCCCCCTTTCCAGCAGAGGAATGGATGATGCCAGCGATGTTTCCCACGTTGGAGTCGGGCGCCAATAGGGCCTCCCGCTCTGCCTTCTGAAATGACGGGGGCATTTCCAGTCTGCCCTCTGCCCGTTCGATGCTTCTCTATTTCACCGTTGGGGACTCACACCAAAACAGCCGACGTCCTCAACAACTCAACACACGATGTCCTCAGTTGAGGCCGTTGCCTTAGCCGAGGAACTCTCTGGGGTTGCAAGAGCTGCAACCTCTGTTTCCAGATCAGGGTCTGGAGTGGCACCTTCACTAGCTGGTGGAGGAAGAGCAGATCCTGAGTCGGATCTGGCTGGTCTGGTAGATGAGATGTGGAACCACGTGTCCCCCTTTCCTAGCAACCGGACTGCAGTTCCAGTTTGCTCAGTGACTTGGTCGGGACCTGTCCACCTGCAATTTGATTTTTCATTTTATACTCATCTAGAACTCCACATGGGATGCCAATAGCATCTGTGTAGACTGGGCTATCCTCCGGTTTCATGGTGTATGAGTTCCGTTGTGACCATGTCGTCACTTCAGCCTCGAACATTTAAATCTGTAAGTGAGAAATAAGAGACACAATTGCACATCTCTCTGCCCCATTTGGGGCAAAGAATCTTTTTTTGTCTTGGTCCTACATATCAAGCAGTAAATCAGTCAAGTCGGGGTAAAGGTGCGCTTTACGCTTGCCCTTATTTTTCCCCTTCTTCCGTTTAGCGATTCTCACTAACCTGTGATTTGAATCTGACTCCTCCCTTGAATCTGAATACTCTGACTCCTCCCTTGAATCTGAACTCTCTGACTCCTCCCTTTTCATGCCGGAATGACGGGATCGGTTCCGGTCCTCCATGGGAGGAGCGGAGGGAGTTACCGTGGTTAACTCCTTTAGGGTTTTCAAAAGCTGCCCGAACTGATTTATTTCTGTCATACAATGTACTTGTAACCCTCTTTTAGCATAGCGTTTCCTCAGCTCATTTGTAGGGAGTCCATCTATCTCAGATGCTGGGACTCCCGATCTTATCAATGCCTTCCACAGATCCCGCCTAGAGGGGCCGGACATGGGGGCTCTCAGAGCACGCACAGGCAGCTCCCGCTCGGGTACGCGCCGTCTGTCTTCTCGGTATCGAACAGGAGCCTGGTCCCAGTCTCCTAACGACCCAAGTTCCGCCATCATTTTCCGAATCTCACCCATGGGGCGATCGGGTGATCCCAACATGAGGGACAAAACCAAAGACTTGTATGGGGGGGTGAGGTCTTAATCATCATATCCCTCACCGTTTTGGGGACAGCCAAAGCAGTGACGTCATCCACCAGTCCCACCATTAATGCCTCCCGCACACAGAGCCTCAATAATCGCTGCATCCCCTCACGGATGGTATGCCACATTCGGTCTAGCGGAGGCCAGTCCGAGGGCAGGGGGTGCTGTTCGCGGATAGCATCCGAGTACAGAGCAAGAACTGTCGTCATATCTGCTCCGCGATCGCGTACTAGCTGTCGATACGACGCATTTACTGCTGTATCTCGTGATAACCCCGCAAATCTCATCCCGTCCCCCTCGTCTATTTCCGCTTGCGACCCTCCTTCATCCAACAAGCGCACTAGCCACAAGTCTAGCGGCTCGTCCGGCTTCTGCCGGAAACGAGACGTTAAATGAACCACCTCCTCGGAGGTAATTTACGTAAGTTACGCAATTTACGTAAAATGAGTTACGCAATTTACGTAAGTTAAAATGAGCTACGCAATTTACGTAAAATGGGCTACGCAATTTGCGTAAGTTACGTAATTTATGTAAATTACGTAATTTACGTAAACAACGTCATTTACATAAGCTTTGTTATTTACATTAGTTACGTAAAGCTAAGTTGTTTACTTTAGCTGTTATTTTTGTGAGTTACGTTATTTTCTTTAGCTACTTTATGTAGGTTAGGTACCTAAGTTACGTAAGCTACGTTATTTACTTTAGATTCGCAATTTACGTAACTTACGGAATTTATGTAAAATGAATTACGGAATTTACGTAAGTTACGCAATTTACGTAAAATGAGTTACGCAATTTACGTAAGTTAAAATGAGCTACGCAATTTACGTAAAATGGGCTACGCAATTTGCGTAAGTTACGCAATTTATGTAAATTACGTAATTTACGTAAACAACGTCATTTACATAAGCTTTGTTATTTACATTAGTTACGTAAAGCTAAGTTGTTTACTTTAGCTGTTATTTTTGTGAGTTACGTTATTTTCTTTAGCTACTTTAGGTAGGTTAGGTACCTAAGTTACGTAAGCTACGTTATTTACTTTAGATTCGCAATTTACATAACTTACGCAATTTAGGTAAAATGAATTACGGAATTTACGTAAGTAACGCAATTTACGTAAAATGAGTTACGCAATTTACGTAAGTTAAAATGAGCTACGCAATTTACGTAAAATGGGCTACGCAATTTGCGTAAGTTACGCAATTTACGTAAAATGAGTTACCCAATTTACGTAACTTACGCAATTTAAGTGAAATGAGTTACGGAATTTACGTAAGTTACGCAATTTACATAAAATGAGTTACGCAATTTACGTAACTTACGCAATTTAAGTAAAATGAGTTACGCAATTTACGTAAGTTAAAATGAGCTACGCAATTTACGTAAAATGAGCTACGCAATTTACGTAAGTTACGCAATTTACGTAAAATGAGCGACACAATTGACGTAAGTTACGCAATTTACGTGAAATGAGCTACGCAATTTGCCTAAATTACGCAATTTATGTAAATTACGTAATTTATCTAAAAACGTCATTTACGTAAGCTTTGTTATTTACATTAGTTACGTAAAGCTAAGTTGTTTACTTTAGCTGTTATTTTTGTGAATTACGTTATTTACTTTAGCTACTTTATGTAGGCTAGGTACGTTAGTTACGTAAGCTACGTTATTTACTTTAGCTACGCAATTTATGTAATTTATGCAATTTAGGTAGAATGAGTTACGGAATTTACGTAAGTTACGCAATTTACGTAACTTACGCAATTTAAGTGAAATGAGTTACGGAATTTACGTAAGTTACGCAATTTACGTAAAATGAGTTACGCAATTTACATAAGTTACGCAATTTACGTAAAATGAGTTACGCAATTTACATAACTTACGCAATTTAAGTAAAATGAGTTACGCAATTTACATAAGTTAAAATGAGCTACGCAATTTACGTAAAATGAGCTACGCAATTTACGTAACTTACTTAATTTAAGTAAAATGAGTTACGAAATTTACATAAGTTAAAATGAGCTACGCAATTTACGTAAAATGAGCTACGCAATTTACGTAAGTTATGCAATTTACGTAAAATGAGCTACGCAATTTGCCTAAATTACGCAATTTACGTTAATTACGTCATTTACGTAAGCAACCTCATTTACGTAAGCTATGTTATTTACATTAGTTACGTACAGCTAACTTGTTTACTTTAGCTGTTATTTTTGTTAGTTACGTTATTTACTTTAGCTACTTTATGTAGGCTAGGTACGTTAGTTACGTCAGCTACGTTATTTACTTTAGCTACGCAATTTACGTAAGTTACACAATTTACGTAAAATGAGCTACGCAATTTACGTAAGTTACGCAATTTACGTAAAATGAGTTACGCAATTTACATAACTTACGCAATTTAAGTAAAATGAGTTACGCAATTTACATAAGTTAAAATGAGCTACGCAATTTACGTAAAATGAGCTACGCAATTTACGTAACTTACTTAATTTAAGTAAAATGAGTTACGAAATTTACATAAGTTAAAATGAGCTACGCAATTTACGTAAAATGAGCTACGCAATTTACGTAAGTTATGCAATTTACGTAAAATGAGCTACGCAATTTGCCTAAATTACGCAATTTACGTTAATTACGTCATTTACGTAAGCAACCTCATTTACGTAAGCTATGTTATTTACATTAGTTACGTACAGCTAACTTGTTTACTTTAGCTGTTATTTTTGTTAGTTACGTTATTTACTTTACCTACTTTATGTAGGCTAGGTACGTTAGTTACGTCAGCTACGTTATTTACTTTAGCTACGCAATTTACGTAAGTTACGCAATTTAAGTAAAATGAGCTACGGAAATTGCCTAAATTACGCAATTTACGTTAATTACGTAATTTACGTAAGCAACCTCATTTACGTAAGCTATGTTATTTACATTAGTTACGTACAGCTAACTTGTTTACTTTAGCTGTTATTTTTGTTAGTTACGTTATTTACTTTAGCTACTTTATGTAGGTTAGGTACGTTAGTTACGTAAGCTACGTTATTTACTTTAGCTACGCAATTTACGTAATTTACGCAAGTTACGCAAGTTACGCAAGTTACGCAATTTACGTAAAATGAGCTACGCAATCTACGTAACTTACTTAATTTAAGTAAAATGAGTTACGAAATTTACATAAGTTAAAATGAGCTACGCAATTTACGTAAAATGAGCTACGCAATTTACGTAAGTTATGCAATTTACGTAAAATGAGCTACGCAATTTGCCTAAATTACGCAATTTACGTTAATTACGTCATTTACGTAAGCAACCTCATTTACGTAAGCTATGTTATTTACATTAGTTACGTACAGCTAACTTGTTTACTTTAGCTGTTATTTTTGTTAGTTACGTTATTTACTTTAGCTACTTTATGTAGGCTAGGTACGTTAGTTACGTCAGCTACGTTATTTACTTTAGCTACGCAATTTACGTAAGTTACACAATTTACGTAAAATGAGCTACGCAATTTACGTAAGTTACGCAATTTACGTAAAATGAGTTACGCAATTTACATAACTTACGCAATTTAAGTAAAATGAGTTACGCAATTTACATAAGTTAAAATGAGCTACGCAATTTACGTAAAATGAGCTACGCAATTTACGTAACTTACTTAATTTAAGTAAAATGAGTTACGAAATTTACATAAGTTAAAATGAGCTACGCAATTTACGTAAAATGGGCTACGCAATTTGCGTAAGTTACGCAATTTACGTAAAATGAGTTACCCAATTTACGTAACTTACGCAATTTAAGTGAAATGAGTTACGGAATTTACGTAAGTTACGCAATTTACATAAAATGAGTTACGCAATTTACGTAACTTACGCAATTTAAGTAAAATGAGTTACGCAATTTACGTAAGTTAAAATGAGCTACGCAATTTACGTAAAATGAGCTACGCAATTTACGTAAGTTACGCAATTTACGTAAAATGAGCTACGCAATTTGCCTAAATTACGCAATTTATGTAAATTACGTAATTTACGTAAACAACGTCATTTACACAAGCTTTGTTATTTACATTAGTTACGTAAAGCTAAGTTGTTTACTTTAGCTGTTATTTTTGTCAGTTACGTTATTTTCTTTAGCTACTTTATGTAGGCTAGGTACCTAAGTTACGTAAGCTACGTTATTTACTTTACATTCGCAATTTACGTAACTTACGCAATTTAGTTAAAATGAGCTACGCAATTTACGTAACATGGGCTACGCAATTTGCGTAAGTTACGCAATTTACGTAAAATGAGTTACCCAATTTACGTAACTTACGCAATTTAAGTGAAATGAGTTACGGAATTTACGTAAGTTACGCAATTTACATAAAATGAGTTACGCAATTTACGTAACTTACGCAATTTAAGTAAAATGAGTTACGCAATTTACGTAAGTTAAAATGAGCTACGCAATTTACGTAAAATGAGCTACGCAATTTACGTAAGTTACGCAATTTACGTAAAATGAGCGACACAATTGACGTAAGTTACGCAATTTACGTGAAATGAGCTACGCAATTTGCCTAAATTACGCAATTTATGTAAATTACGTAATTTATCTAAAAACGTCATTTACGTAAGCTTTGTTATTTACATTAGTTACGTAAAGCTAAGTTGTTTACTTTAGCTGTTATTTTTGTGAATTACGTTATTTACTTTAGCTACTTTATGTAGGCTAGGTACGTTAGTTACGTAAGCTACGTTATTTACTTTAGCTACGCAATTTATGTAATTTATGCAATTTAGGTAGAATGAGTTACGGAATTTACGTAAGTTACGCAATTTACGTAACTTACGCAATTTAAGTGAAATGAGTTACGGAATTTACGTAAGTTACGCAATTTACGTAAAATGAGTTACGCAATTTACATAAGTTACGCAATTTACGTAAAATGAGTTACGCAATTTACATAACTTACGCAATTTAAGTAAAATGAGTTACGCAATTTACATAAGTTAAAATGAGCTACGCAATTTACGTAAAATGAGCTACGCAATTTACGTAACTTACTTAATTTAAGTAAAATGAGTTACGAAATTTACATAAGTTAAAATGAGCTACGCAATTTACGTAAAATGAGCTACGCAATTTACGTAAGTTATGCAATTTACGTAAAATGAGCTACGCAATTTGCCTAAATTACGCAATTTACGTTAATTACGTCATTTACGTAAGCAACCTCATTTACGTAAGCTATGTTATTTACATTAGTTACGTACAGCTAACTTGTTTACTTTAGCTGTTATTTTTGTTAGTTACGTTATTTACTTTAGCTACTTTATGTAGGCTAGGTACGTTAGTTACGTCAGCTACGTTATTTACTTTAGCTACGCAATTTACGTAAGTTACACAATTTACGTAAAATGAGCTACGCAATTTACGTAAGTTACGCAATTTACGTAAAATGAGTTACGCAATTTACATAACTTACGCAATTTAAGTAAAATGAGTTACGCAATTTACATAAGTTAAAATGAGCTACGCAATTTACGTAAAATGAGCTACGCAATTTACGTAACTTACTTAATTTAAGTAAAATGAGTTACGAAATTTACATAAGTTAAAATGAGCTACGCAATTTACGTAAAATGAGCTACGCAATTTACGTAAGTTATGCAATTTACGTAAAATGAGCTACGCAATTTGCCTAAATTACGCAATTTACGTTAATTACGTCATTTACGTAAGCAACCTCATTTACGTAAGCTATGTTATTTACATTAGTTACGTACAGCTAACTTGTTTACTTTAGCTGTTATTTTTGTTAGTTACGTTATTTACTTTACCTACTTTATGTAGGCTAGGTACGTTAGTTACGTCAGCTACGTTATTTACTTTAGCTACGCAATTTACGTAAGTTACGCAATTTAAGTAAAATGAGCTACGGAAATTGCCTAAATTACGCAATTTACGTTAATTACGTAATTTACGTAAGCAACCTCATTTACGTAAGCTATGTTATTTACATTAGTTACGTACAGCTAACTTGTTTACTTTAGCTGTTATTTTTGTTAGTTACGTTATTTACTTTAGCTACTTTATGTAGGTTAGGTACGTTAGTTACGTAAGCTACGTTATTTACTTTAGCTACGCAATTTACGTAATTTACGCAAGTTACGCAAGTTACGCAAGTTACGCAATTTACGTAAAATGAGCTACGCAATCTACGTAACTTACTTAATTTAAGTAAAATGAGTTACGAAATTTACATAAGTTAAAATGAGCTACGCAATTTACGTAAAATGAGCTACGCAATTTACGTAAGTTATGCAATTTACGTAAAATGAGCTACGCAATTTGCCTAAATTACGCAATTTACGTTAATTACGTCATTTACGTAAGCAACCTCATTTACGTAAGCTATGTTATTTACATTAGTTACGTACAGCTAACTTGTTTACTTTAGCTGTTATTTTTGTTAGTTACGTTATTTACTTTACCTACTTTATGTAGGCTAGGTACGTTAGTTACGTCAGCTACGTTATTTACTTTAGCTACGCAATTTACGTAAGTTACGCAATTTAAGTAAAATGAGCTACGGAAATTGCCTAAATTACGCAATTTACGTTAATTACGTAATTTACGTAAGCAACCTCATTTACGTAAGCTATGTTATTTACATTAGTTACGTACAGCTAACTTGTTTACTTTAGCTGTTATTTTTGTTAGTTACGTTATTTACTTTAGCTACTTTATGTAGGTTAGGTACGTTAGTTACGTAAGCTACGTTATTTACTTTAGCTACGCAATTTACGTAATTTACGCAAGTTACGCAAGTTACGCAAGTTACGCAATTTACGTAAAATGAGCTACGCAATCTACGTAACTTACTTAATTTAAGTAAAATGAGTTACGAAATTTACATAAGTTAAAATGAGCTACGCAATTTACGTAAAATGAGCTACGCAATTTACGTAAGTTATGCAATTTACGTAAAATGAGCTACGCAATTTGCCTAAATTACGCAATTTACGTTAATTACGTCATTTACGTAAGCAACCTCATTTACGTAAGCTATGTTATTTACATTAGTTACGTACAGCTAACTTGTTTACTTTAGCTGTTATTTTTGTTAGTTACGTTATTTACTTTAGCTACTTTATGTAGGCTAGGTACGTTAGTTACGTCAGCTACGTTATTTACTTTAGCTACGCAATTTACGTAAGTTACACAATTTACGTAAAATGAGCTACGCAATTTACGTAAGTTACGCAATTTACGTAAAATGAGTTACGCAATTTACATAACTTACGCAATTTAAGTAAAATGAGTTACGCAATTTACATAAGTTAAAATGAGCTACGCAATTTACGTAAAATGAGCTACGCAATTTACGTAACTTACTTAATTTAAGTAAAATGAGTTACGAAATTTACATAAGTTAAAATGAGCTACGCAATTTACGTAAAATGAGCTACGCAATTTACGTAAGTTATGCAATTTACGTAAAATGAGCTACGCAATTTGCCTAAATTACGCAATTTACGTTAATTACGTCATTTACGTAAGCAACCTCATTTACGTAAGCTATGTTATTTACATTAGTTACGTACAGCTAACTTGTTTACTTTAGCTGTTATTTTTGTTAGTTACGTTATTTACTTTAGCTACTTTATGTAGGCTAGGTACGTTAGTTACGTCAGCTACGTTATTTACTTTAGCTACGCAATTTACGTAAGTTACACAATTTACGTAAAATGAGCTACGCAATTTACGTAAGTTACGCAATTTACGTAAAATGAGTTACGCAATTTACGTAACTTACGCAATTTAAGTAAAATGAGTTACGCAATTCACATAAGTTAAAATGAGCTACGCAATTTACGTAAAATGAGCTACGCAATTTACGTAAGTTACGCAATTTACGTAAAATGAGCTACGCAATTTGCCTAAATTACGCAATTTATGTTAATTACGTCATTTACGTAAGCAACCTCATTTACGTAAGCTATGTTGTTTACATTAGTTACGGAAAGCTAACTTGTTTATTTTAGCTGTTATTTTTGTTAGTTACGTTAGTTACGTCAGCTACATTATTTACTTTAGCTACGCAATTTACGTAAAATGAGTTGCGCAATTTACGTAAGTTACGTAATGTAAGTAAAATGAGTTACGCAATTTACTGAAGTTAAAATATGCTACGCAATTTACGTAAAACGCAATTTGCGTAAGTTACGCAATTTACGTAAAATGAGTTACGCAATTTACGTAAGTTACGCAATTTAAGTGAAATGAGTTACGCAATTTACGTAAGTTACGCAATTTACGTAAAATGAGCTACGCAATTTACGTAAAGTGAGCTACGCAATTTACTTAAAGTGAGCTACACAATTTACGTACGTTACGCAATTTACGTAAAATGAGCTACGTAATTTGCGTAAGTTACGCAATTTACGTAAAATGAGTTACGCAATTTACGTAAATTACGCAATTTAAGTTAAATGAGTTACGCAATTTACGTAAGTTAAAATGAGCTACGCAATTTACATAAAATGAGCTACGCAATTTGCGCAAGTTACGCAATTTACGTAAAATGAGTTACGCAATTTACGTAAGTTACGCAATTTAAGTGAAATGAGCTACGCAATTTGCGCAAGTTACGCAATTTACGTAAAATGAGCTACGCAATTTACGCAAGTTACGCAATTTACGTAAGTTACGCAATTTACGTAAAATGAGTTACGCAATTTACGTAAAATGAGCTACGCAAATTGCCTATTTACGCAATTTACGTTAATTACGTAATTTACGTAAGCAACCTCATTTACGTAAGCTATGTTATTTACATTAGTTACGTAAAGCTAAGTTTTTACTTTAGCTGTTATTTTTGTTAGTTACGTTATGTACTTTAGCTACTTTATGTAGGTTAGGTACGTTAGTTACGTAAGCTACGTTATTTACTTTAGCTACCTAATTTACGTAATTTACGCAATTTACGTAACTTACGCAATTTAAGTAAAATGAGTTTAGCAATTTACGTAAGTTACGCAATCTACGTATAATGAGCTACGCAATTTGCCTAAATTACGCAATTTACGTTAATTACGTAATTTACGTAAAATGAGTTACGCAATTTACGTAAGTTACGCAATTTAAGTGAAATGAGCTACGCAATTTGCGCAAGTTACGCAATTTACGTAAAATGAGCTACGCAATTTACGAAAGTTACGCAATTTACGTAAGTTACGCAATTTACGTAAAATGAGTTACGCAATTTACGTAAAATGAGCTACGCAAATTGCCTAAATTACGCAATTTACGTTAATTACGTAATTTACGTAAGCAACCTCATTTACGTAAGCTATGTTATTTACATTAGTTACGTAAAGCTAAGTTTTTACTTTAGCTGTTATTTTTGTTAGTTACGTTATTTACTTTAGCTACTTTATGTAGGTTAGGTACGTTAGTTACGTAAGCTACGTTATTTACTTTAGCTACCTAATTTACGTAATTTACGCAATTTACGTAAAATGAGTTACGCAATTTACGTAACTTACGCAATTTAAGTAAAATGAGTTTCGCAATTTACGTAAGTTACGCAATCTACGTATAATGAGCTACGCAATTTGCCTAAATTACGCAATTTACGTTAATTACGTAATTTACGTAAGCAACCTCATTTACGCAAGTTATGTTATTTACATTAGTAACGTAAAGCTAAGTTGTTTACTTTAGCTGTTATTTTTGTTAGTTACGTTATTTACTTTAGCTACTTTATGTAGGTTTGGTACGTTAGTTACGTAAGCTACGTTATTTACTTTAGCTACGCAATTTACGTAATTTACGCAATTTATGTAAAATGAGTTACGCAATTTACGTAAGTTACACAATTTACGTAAGTTACGCAATTTACGTAAAATGAGCTACGCAATTTACGCAAGTTACTTAAGTTACGCAATTTACGTAAAGTGAGCTACACAATTTACGTAAGTGTTTTGTGAAAAACTTGAATAAAGAGGTTCGTAGGAGGTGGGTACACAGAAAACTCACTCACACAATGAATCAAACCACTCCTATAGGGCTATAATAAATGTGTGATTTATTACACGCACTAAGAAACAATAAGTACAAACAAACAAACAATAAGTCAAGTCAAATCAGGACACACACACAATACAAATTTCCATTACACTCCACCCCTTGGCCTGATTTTGACTCTTCATTCATAGTACAATCAGGACATCTCTATTAAACTCCACCCCTTGGCCTGTCATCTTAATGTGGTGAGCTATAACTACTTAAATGTAGATAAGAAACAATAAGTGTTGTGTTACCTATGTGTGTAACTACCAATTGAAGACGTGGCCCCACTGGTTCACCTCAGTGTGATGATCCTATATGTATCCTATATGTTCACTGACTAAAGCTGGCCCCCCTTTCCAGCAGAGGAATGGATGATGCCAGCGATGTTTCCCACGTTGGAGTCGGGCGCCAATAGGGCCTCCCGCTCTGCCTTCTGAAATGACGGGGGCATTTCCAGTCTGCCCTCTGCCCGTTCGATGCTTCTCTATTTCACCGTTGGGGACTCACACCAAAACAGCCGACGTCCTCAACAACTCAACACACGATGTCCTCAGTTGAGGCCGTTGCCTTAGCCGAGGAACTCTCTGGGGTTGCAAGAGCTGCAACCTCTGTTTCCAGATCAGGGTCTGGAGTGGCACCTTCACTAGCTGGTGGAGGAAGAGCAGATCCTGAGTCGGATCTGGCTGGTCTGGTAGATGAGATGTGGAACCACGTGTCCCCCTTTCCTAGCAACCGGACTGCAGTTCCAGTTTGCTCAGTGACTTGGTCGGGACCTGTCCACCTGCAATTTGATTTTTCATTTTATACTCATCTAGAACTCCACATGGGATGCCAATAGCATCTGTGTAGACTGGGCTATCCTCCGGTTTCATGGTGTATGAGTTCCGTTGTGACCATGTCGTCACTTCAGCCTCGAACATTTAAATCTGTAAGTGAGAAATAAGAGACACAATTGCACATCTCTCTGCCCCATTTGGGGCAAAGAATCTTTTTTTGTCTTGGTCCTACATATCAAGCAGTAAATCAGTCAAGTCGGGGTAAAGGTGCGCTTTACGCTTGCCCTTATTTTTCCCCTTCTTCCGTTTAGCGATTCTCACTAACCTGTGATTTGAATCTGACTCCTCCCTTGAATCTGAATACTCTGACTCCTCCCTTGAATCTGAACTCTCTGACTCCTCCCTTTTCATGCCGGAATGACGGGATCGGTTCCGGTCCTCCATGGGAGGAGCGGAGGGAGTTACCGTGGTTAACTCCTTTAGGGTTTTCAAAAGCTGCCCGAACTGATTTATTTCTGTCATACAATGTACTTGTAACCCTCTTTTAGCATAGCGTTTCCTCAGCTCATTTGTAGGGAGTCCATCTATCTCAGATGCTGGGACTCCCGATCTTATCAATGCCTTCCACAGATCCCGCCTAGAGGGGCCGGACATGGGGGCTCTCAGAGCACGCACAGGCAGCTCCCGCTCGGGTACGCGCCGTCTGTCTTCTCGGTATCGAACAGGAGCCTGGTCCCAGTCTCCTAACGACCCAAGTTCCGCCATCATTTTCCGAATCTCACCCATGGGGCGATCGGGTGATCCCAACATGAGGGACAAAACCAAAGACTTGTATGGGGGGGTGAGGTCTTAATCATCATATCCCTCACCGTTTTGGGGACAGCCAAAGCAGTGACGTCATCCACCAGTCCCACCATTAATGCCTCCCGCACACAGAGCCTCAATAATCGCTGCATCCCCTCACGGATGGTATGCCACATTCGGTCTAGCGGAGGCCAGTCCGAGGGCAGGGGGTGCTGTTCGCGGATAGCATCCGAGTACAGAGCAAGAACTGTCGTCATATCTGCTCCGCGATCGCGTACTAGCTGTCGATACGACGCATTTACTGCTGTATCTCGTGATAACCCCGCAAATCTCATCCCGTCCCCCTCGTCTATTTCCGCTTGCGACCCTCCTTCATCCAACAAGCGCACTAGCCACAAGTCTAGCGGCTCGTCCGGCTTCTGCCGGAAACGAGACGTTAAATGAACCACCTCCTCGGAGGTAATTTACGTAAGTTACGCAATTTACGTAAAATGAGTTACGCAATTTACGTAAGTTAAAATGAGCTACGCAATTTACGTAAAATGGGCTACGCAATTTGCGTAAGTTACGTAATTTATGTAAATTACGTAATTTACGTAAACAACGTCATTTACATAAGCTTTGTTATTTACATTAGTTACGTAAAGCTAAGTTGTTTACTTTAGCTGTTATTTTTGTGAGTTACGTTATTTTCTTTAGCTACTTTATGTAGGTTAGGTACCTAAGTTACGTAAGCTACGTTATTTACTTTAGATTCGCAATTTACGTAACTTACGGAATTTATGTAAAATGAATTACGGAATTTACGTAAGTTACGCAATTTACGTAAAATGAGTTACGCAATTTACGTAAGTTAAAATGAGCTACGCAATTTACGTAAAATGGGCTACGCAATTTGCGTAAGTTACGCAATTTATGTAAATTACGTAATTTACGTAAACAACGTCATTTACATAAGCTTTGTTATTTACATTAGTTACGTAAAGCTAAGTTGTTTACTTTAGCTGTTATTTTTGTCAGTTACGTTATTTTCTTTAGCTACTTTAGGTAGGTTAGGTACCTAAGTTACGTAAGCTACGTTATTTACTTTAGATTCGCAATTTACATAACTTACGCAATTTAGGTAAAATGAATTACGGAATTTACGTAAGTTACGCAATTTACGTAAAATGAGTTACGCAATTTACGTAAGTTAAAATGAGCTACGCAATTTACGTAAAATGGGCTACGCAATTTGCGTAAGTTACGCAATTTACGTAAAATGAGTTACCCAATTTACGTAACTTACGCAATTTAAGTGAAATGAGTTACGGAATTTACGTAAGTTACGCAATTTACATAAAATGAGTTACGCAATTTACGTAACTTACGCAATTTAAGTAAAATGAGTTACGCAATTTACGTAAGTTAAAATGAGCTACGCAATTTACGTAAAATGAGCTACGCAATTTACGTAAGTTACGCAATTTACGTAAAATGAGCTACGCAATTTGCCTAAATTACGCAATTTATGTAAATTACGTAATTTACGTAAACAACGTCATTTACACAAGCTTTGTTATTTACATTAGTTACGTAAAGCTAAGTTGTTTACTTTAGCTGTTATTTTTGTCAGTTACGTTATTTTCTTTAGCTACTTTATGTAGGCTAGGTACCTAAGTTACGTAAGCTACGTTATTTACTTTACATTCGCAATTTACGTAACTTACGCAATTTAGTTAAAATGAGCTACGCAATTTACGTAACATGGGCTACGCAATTTGCGTAAGTTACGCAATTTACGTAAAATGAGTTACCCAATTTACGTAACTTACGCAATTTAAGTGAAATGAGTTACGGAATTTACGTAAGTTACGCAATTTACATAAAATGAGTTACGCAATTTACGTAACTTACGCAATTTAAGTAAAATGAGTTACGCAATTTACGTAAGTTAAAATGAGCTACGCAATTTACGTAAAATGAGCTACGCAATTTACGTAAGTTACGCAATTTACGTAAAATGAGCGACACAATTGACGTAAGTTACGCAATTTACGTGAAATGAGCTACGCAATTTGCCTAAATTACGCAATTTATGTAAATTACGTAATTTATCTAAAAACGTCATTTACGTAAGCTTTGTTATTTACATTAGTTACGTAAAGCTAAGTTGTTTACTTTAGCTGTTATTTTTGTGAATTACGTTATTTACTTTAGCTACTTTATGTAGGCTAGGTACGTTAGTTACGTAAGCTACGTTATTTACTTTAGCTACGCAATTTATGTAATTTATGAAATTTAGGTAGAATGAGTTACGGAATTTACGTAAGTTACGCAATTTACGTAACTTACGCAATTTAAGTGAAATGAGTTACGGAATTTACGTAAGTTACGCAATTTACGTAAAATGAGTTACGCAATTTACATAAGTTACGCAATTTACGTAAAATGAGCTACGCAATTTTCGCAACTTACGCAACTTACGCAATTTACGTAAAATGAGCTACGCAATTTACGTAAGTTACGCAATTTACGTAACATGAGTTACACAATTTGACTAAATTACGCAATTTACGTAAAATGAGCTACGCAATTTACGCATGTTACTTAAGTTACGCAATTTACGTAAAATGAGCTACGCAATTTTCGCAACTTACGCAACTTACGCAATTTACGTAAAATGAGCTACGCAATTTACGTAAGTTACGCAATTTACGTAACATGAGTTACGCAATTTGCCTAAATTACGCAATTTATGTAAATTACGTAATTTACGTAAACAACGTCATTTACGTAAGCTTTGTTATTTACATTAGTTACGTAAAGCTAAGTTGTTTACTTTAGCTGTTATTTTTGTGAGTTTGTTATTTACTTTAGCTACTTTATGTAGGCTAGGTACGTTAGTTACGTAAGCTACGTTATTTACTTTAGCTACGCAATTTACATAAGTTACGCAATTTAGGTAAAATGAGTTACGGAATTTACGTAAGTTAAAATGAGCTACGCAATTTACGTAAAATGAGCTACGCAATTTACGTAAGTTACGCAATTTACGTAAAATGAGCTACGCAATTTGCCTAAATTACGCAATTTACGTTAATTACGTCATTTACGTAAGCAACCTCATTTACGCAAGCTATGTTATTTACATTAGTTACGTAAAGCTAAGTTGTTTACTTTAGCTATTATTTTTGTTAGTTACGTTATTTACTTTAGCTACTTTATGTAGGTTAGGTACGTTAGTTACGTAAGCTACATTATTTACTTTAGCTACGAAATTTACGTAATGTATGCAATTTATGTAAAATGAGCTACGCAATTTACGCAAGTTACGCAATTTACGTAAGTTACGCAATTTACGTAAAATGAGCTACGCAAATTGCCTAATTTACGCAATTTACGTTAATTACGTAATTTACGTAAGCAACGTCATTTACGTAAGCTATGTTATTTACATTAGTTACGTAAAGCTAAGTTGTACTTACTTTAGCTACGCAATTTACGCAATTTACGTAAATTACGTAAAATGAGCTACGCAATTTACGCAAGTTACGCAATTGACGTAACTTACGCAATTTACGTAAGATGAATTACGCAATTTACGTAACTTACGCAATTTGCGTAAAATGAGTTACGCAATTTACGTAACTTACGCAATTTACGTAAAATGAGTTACGCAATTTACGTAACTTACGCAATTTACGTAACTTACGCAATTTACGTAAAATGATTTACGCAATTTACGTAACTTACGCAATTTACGTAAAATGATTTACGCAATTTACGTAACTTACGCAATTTACGTAAAAAGAGTTACGCAATTTACGTAACTTACGCAATTTGCGTAAAATGAGTTACGCAAATTGCGTAACTTACGCAAATTACGTAAGTTACGCAATTTACGTAAAACGAGCTACGTAATTTGCGTAAGTTACGCAATTTACGTAAAACGAGCTACGCAATTTGCCTAAATTACGCAATTTACGTAAATTACGTAATTTACGTAATTTACGAAAGCAACGTCATTTACGTAAGCTACGTTATTTACATTAGTTACTAAAGCTAAGTTGTTTACTTTAGCTGTTATTTTTGTTAGTTACGTTATTTACTTTAGCTACGTAATGTAGGTTAGGTACGTTAGTTTCGTAAGCTACGTTATTTACTTTAGCTACGTTATTTACTTTAGCTACGATATTTCCGTTAGCTACGTTATTTATGTTAGTTGGATATGGACATGTTTGTGCAAGTAGCAGAGGTGATGAAGAAGTGATGGGCAGGTTTGGGATCCAGGAGAGGAACGCGAACGGACAGATGGTAGTTGACTGCAAAAAGGATGGAAATGGCATGCGATTAAGAAAATTAATTAATTACAGGATTTGTAATTAATCCAATCGCATTTTAATCTGTCGTTATGTAATATTTGTCCAAGCAGTTCAGGCATTACCCACAGAGATAAGAAGCAAAAAACATTTAAATGTCCACGGTTAAAAATGTTCTGGATCTGCAGAGTGCACATTGCACATTAGTGCCTTATGAACAATTTCCACATGATGACCATGAGGTCAAGTCCCACTTTTGGCCTTTTGCTGCGTACCACCCCATCACCCTCTCTCTATTTCCTACCTAGAAAAATCCAGAAAAATGATGGATCCATACAAAATATTTTAAAACCCATACATAACCTTTTTAAGTATGGTAATCCAGATGTTTGTTTGTGTTCTTCAGCAGTAGGATAGTAACAAAACAAACTGTAGCTTTTATTTTGTATTGCCTGTTCTTGTCCACTCTAAGAAAAAGGCTGAATTAAAACAGACATACATTAAAAAAGAGGAACATTCAAATCTGCAGCAGTATCTCACAATAAAAACGTTGTAAACTGTGTGCTGCCCATTGTTGTGCTTAACTGATCTAGATAGATCAGCTCTCACTCAAAGTTGTAATTAAATTTCCCCTTGGGGATCAAACTCCTGCCCATCAACAGAGAGACTTGTTAGATTATGATATGTAGATTGTTTCTTCTTACACTCTAGTTGTGTTTACTTTATTCCACCACACTAGCAGGATCAGTTAAGTACAGAGGACGTACCACCACTTGGTAGGAGAGCAGCTCTGACTCACATGGATAGACCTGTTCTGAGCTGTTTTGGACAAATACAGGGTCGTCTGTGTGAACATGATTTAGTTCAGCAACATGGATCACATACCTGTTCTCACACATAATAACAAGCCTATTGCTGTAGCCAATACTCTGTCCCACTTCAAGTGGGATATCAGTGTTATTTTTCTCTATCCTCAAACTGACCGCTGGGAAAGAGAGGCAAGTCACATTTTCATTTATACAGCTTTCTTCAGTGATGTACAGCCTTGCCTTCCAGTGGATTTTGTTGAACGTGAAATAGGCACTATTGTAAACCGGTGTTTGGAAATCAGATGTGAGGCTCGTGAGATTCTGGTCTCCAATGTTGGAGATCATCACTTCCTCAGGGACTTTATTAATGTAGTAAATGAAGGTAGAGCTCCAAGGGCTGCTGGTGTAAATCCTGGATGTGTAGATATTTTCTTCTTTTGTCACCTCGTTTAGCAAACTGGATCTTGGCAGAGCGTTAAACTGGAATCCCTGTAACTTGCTGGCATGATACTGCGAGTCATTCAGCGAGTTTAAGTCCTCAACTGGTATCATTGGGAAACGGACGAGCTTCAAAAGATCCTCAACAGCACTTGTGTAGTTTTGGGCTGCCTTCCATTCATTCAGTCCATTCAGGATGACAGTTTCATTGTGCACCACTAGGTCTGAGCGAGACAGAACAGCTTTGACCAGATCCAATGGGAGATTAGTCCAGGCTGGTGAATGGATCAGAGCCTCACAGTTCCACGCCAGGTAGCGAATGTAAACCTCCTGCAGTTCCTCATCACCTGAAAAAACTGCATAATCATAAATAGAGATTGGACTCTGGAAAATGGAATCCCCTATAATAAATGGTGTGATAATTTTCACAGCCTCATTTTGAAGCTCTGTCAGACTCCAGTCAAAGGCCATCCTGAGAATGCAAATGGCTGAGGGTAGAGCCACTTCAATCTTTCTTGTGTAGAAGTATCTGAAAAGCAATCACTGTCATCAGAACGGTTCATCTATTTGTAAAGCAGTGCATGCAGTCAAACCAAAAGCAGTTTGTACCTAATAAAGTTGTTGGCATGTTTAATGCAGTCAGAAGAGACATTGATACTGAGGCTGTTTAAGTCTGGCTGAGAAAGCCTGAGGTTTGAGTTCAGAGCAAGGATGACCCTGTGAGCACATATCTTCTCAGTGGTGATGTTGTCCACGTTCACTGTAATGTTCAGGTCACAGTTCCCTCCACTGTCAAATAGCTTTCCCAGCTGATGAGAGAGGTTTTGATTGTGGTCCAGATTGTACTTTCTTGTTGGATTCTGGATGTTTTCTGTGAACAAAAAGGGCTAAGTGAGTTTTGTTCTGAAGTGAAATTGTTGTCAGACTCACTGTATCTTTTATTTCTCCTCTGCTCACTTGCCTTACCATTTTTGCAAATGACACCAGCATCCTCACTGTGTTTGCAGTCATGGATCTTCCATCCTCCGAATTTACAGTAACTCAGGTTTATCTCAGTCCCAATACAGTGTAGATCATCTATCAAGATGTCACCTTGGCCTAACACAAAATCAACCACAGAATAAAAGCAGTGACAAAGATTATTTGAGTTTCAGCTAAGAAAGAGAGGTTTAGCTTTATTACCAGGACCAAATGCAGATGATCCCAAAACTTGTTTTACACCAGCGAAATGAAGCTGGCGACACACTACGAGAGCATCATTTATGTCCCAGGTATCATCACATATGGTTCCCCAAGCGCCATCATGATAGACCTCCACACGACCCTCAGAGTGATCTTTACCATCAGCCAACCTGAGAGCGCCTTCCTCGTTGCCTAAATGAAAAAAATATAATTTTTAAAAAATGTATGTATATATATATATATATAGTGATACCTCTGTACTCGACCATAATCCGTTCTGAGGTGGTGGTTGAGCACCGATTTGTTCGACCACCGAAACCAATTTTCCCATAAGAAATAATGGAAAGTATTTGAATCCGTTCTTACCATTTAGAAAAATACCTAAAATATTATAAGAACGTGTATCTAAACAACAATGAATACGTAAATGTGCACAAGCAGTACATGATAAAGATAAAGCATTATAAAGCATTTTGTATAATTTACTTTACGTTTTAGAGAGCGGTTGATGGCACTAGCGTCATCATGGAAGGGGAATCCCCTCCATGATGACGCTAGGTAACGCGCCTCCAGGGGTTTTCTCCCTTCTCTCTTCCGTGGAGGTGAATCTCTCTGGGCAGTAGCCTTCCTCTATTCTTTAAGAAGGAACCTGTCCATTGTCAGGTGCTTCTGCTTCAACATAGTGGAAATGGTTGACTTTGCCATTTAGTACTGCGACGCGAGGTCGGACACTCGTACACCACTTTCATATTTTGCTATAATTTGCGTACGTAATTTGCGTACGTAATTTGCGTACGTGTTACTCCGCTGGCGGTCTGAGTCGAACTGACGCTTACCCGCTGGCCGAGGAGCGCAGCCGAGGAGCGCGTTCGGGTCGACTCGGCTCGTCGAGCACCGAAAATCTGTTCGGGGTCCGATACATTTTGGTCGATTTGGTCGAGTATAGAGGCGGTCGAGTACAGAGGTATCACTGTATATATATATACACACACACACACACACACACACACACACACACACACACACACACACACACACACACACATATACACCCAGTTCTCTGGTACCTCGAACTATGTACTAGTTGTATATTTATTTACAAAACATTACATCAGTCCACAGTTAATAGTTAATCTAAGCTTTGCCAGTTAAGCAAACAGAATTTGCAGAGATTGTGATTGAAGCATAGCAAAACATTTATCAGAAATACACTTTATCTCCTTGGCTTTAGTTATTAGTAATTTGGAAGTTATTAGTGATTTGGAAGTAACAAATCACTGATTTGTTACTTCCATCTTTACTGCGATTGAATATATGGGTTAAGGTTACATTACGATTAGATTTATTATATTTACATCTTTTCAAAACAATGGTCATTCAAGAAAAGAGGAGAAAGCTGCAGCAGGGTTTCAATGGAAAAAAATTGCTTTTTTTTGCTCATTACTTAAGCTTTGATTGGATTAGAAAAAATATTTTACTCACAAGTCGACAAGCTGACACTCCAGAAAATAATTGAGAAAAACGATGAAGTATATTCTCTCATTTTTACCAAAATCCACTAGAAAAATAAACAAAAACAAGTACTTATTTTCGATATTTACCCATTCTCTGTTCATCTATATACACGGTGTACAGTGAGCTTTCACTTCTGTATTTTTTTTTTACCCAGACATCATAAACATAACTAATTTTAAAATTAATTTTAAAGACAATTAATGTCAGTGTAACCTAGTTTCTTAAAACTAACCAGCCCAATATACACAAACACATGTGAATTAAACTGAAACAAGGATAATGGAAAATTGCCGCCAATTTAAGTACGTATCATGTTCTTCTCTATAAAGACAATATAGAATTCCTTCAAAAGAATGTAAAAATTTGAAAGAACTTACCAGCTCCTAAGAATAATATTAAAGAAAGTATGTCATCAGATGTCATGCGCCATATGTTGAGTAATAATAACGGACATTAACACACTGCTTCTTACAAAATATAAGAGCGAACCTACAAATTCAACCCCTGCAAGAGCACGTGATTACTTTTATTTTCCATTTTGGGTTAAAATTGCAAGACATACACGGGTCCTCTTTTGATTGGTCACATTTTTTGCAAGGCAATCACATCCGCACCACTTCCTTGTCCCAGACTTTTCTGTAAATGAAGTTCTGCTAATACATGCAATATTTACACAACCTTTTTTTTTTTTTAACACTTGCCAAGTGTGGGTTTTTAGAGGACAGAAATTGACCTTTAAACATTCCAGTTGAACTGGACAGTTCAGTGACCTGTTGGTGCAGGTCAAACCAGACACCAGTAGGTTGGGTTGGGACCCGGCAGGGCTTTACTTCAAGCTGCGCCTCTGGACCAAACCAGCCCCTCCGTCTGCAGTGATTGTGGGGGCGTTGCTAGGCAACCACGAGCAACATCGGCTACTGAAGGAGAGGAAAATCAAGAGCAAAGAAAGCCTTCGAGGATAAATTAGATGACATTAGATGAAGACATTAAATGAAGTTAGTTGGAGGTTTTCAGTTACAAGCTGCAGGATTTCTCCAGTTAATTCCGAGGGGCTGTTTGTGTTTAGGCGAAACATTTCATCACGTTTTCATAGCCGACTTGAAAAGAAAGACGAGAGGAAGAGGGACACGATGGAGGTTCAAGGGAACATCGGCAAAGTGCTCGGCTTCCTACGACAATGGGACCGGGGTGACAGGACGGTCCGCAGCCGCATGTTGAAAACCTTCCTGACGCAGAACACCAACAAGACGTTTTACGAGCTGGAACAGGAGTTTGCGCAGGTAGCCAGCCTCTTCCTGGCCCGGATCACCACCTGGACCAGACTCACGTATCCTTACTTTATTTATGTATGATTAACAGGATGGATCACTGAACCAAACCAGACCTCAGAAGCAGGAAACTTATTTCAATACATCTTAATTTCATCAATACAGTAAATGATTAGGAGCTAGTTGATTGATATCCATTACTGTGGATGAAATCCAATTGTATGCAAATAAATTTAATGTTTCACTTTCCAGTGGGGGTGGATGCGCTCCTGGTTCCAGTCCCATGTAATGTCATAGTTTTGATCCAGCCCTTCACTGAATATTCAGATACACATCTGGGACATTTTTAGGGCTGCAGCTTAAATCAATAGGGATTTTTCTTTCGGCAGCATGCCAGTGAGTGAGATGAAATGGTACAAGCTACTTTAACATCTGTGCCTCATCATGAAGGTTTTTGTGTGGGTGACCCACATTTCTCACATTCCTCAGTGATCAGTACCTCACAGAGTTTGTGGAGGATGGAGGAGTTCTCATTCTCCTGGAGATCTTGAGCCACTGTAGGAGCAGTGAGGAGGAACTGGCCGAGGCCCTGCGTCTTCTCCTGGCAGTCTCAAATGCTGGTCGCAAGTACAAAGAAATTATCTGTGAAAGTCATGGTAAATATTGTACCAAAAATAGCTGTATTTTTTAAAACACTTTTTTCATTCATTGCATAAAAAATCACATTCTTATCCGTGTAGATAATTTATGTAGAAACCACACCAGGTAGAACCACTCAATTTATTTATATTTTTTACATTCTTTCAGGTGTAAAAACAATAGTAGTGATCATGGCTGAGTCAAACACAGTTGAAACCCAAGATACAGCATGGAGCCTCTTAGAGTCGCTATCCTACGGAAACCCCAAATATCAACAGCAAATCTACAAAGGCCTGAGTCCACTCCTGACCTGTAGCTCCCCCAGGGCCCAGCAGCTTGTCCTGATCACCTTACATGCTATGCAGGTAAATTCACTCATCTGTGGACATTCATGCATTGCACAAGCGAATGTACTCACATGTACTCACATATACAGTAAATGAGCATAATAATGTGATTTGTTGCATGAAATAATTAATAAATTAATCTTTAATCTTCTTAATCTTTAATATATAAAGAGCAACATGAAAGTTTTTAATTCAGGTACTCATCTTCACTTTTTCACATATTCTGATTGAAATTGATTCGAGCCATGGCACAGAAAAGCAAAGATAACTTCAAATAATTAAAGATGCATGTGTTCTTTCACCTCCCTCCCTGGCAGGCCAAAATGAAAACGGTCCATGACAGCATAGTGGAACCTCTGTTGAATATGCTCAGGTCCCTTCACCTGGAGGTTCAGGATGGAGGTAAGCAGAGACACATGGTGATAAACTTGTGACGTAGCTCAACAGGTGGGTTTTTGTGTTTGTGTGTACAATAGAATTCTCTTGCTATTTTATCTCAATGCAGAAAATCACCTTTAAATCCCGTCTGATTCTTTTTGTGTTTGCCAGCCATTAATCTGATTCTGGCGTTGAAGGCTTTTGATGTGAGGTCAGTGCTGCTCAGTGGACTGGTGGCTCTCCTGAGGCCTACTAAAGAAATACAAGCGTACCAGGATATGGAAGGTAACCATCTGTTCTTTAACTGTCTCATTTTCTGACTGATACAGTGACGAATTTCAAAGGGGCTATGTTTTCTGAAACTGATGCATCAATTTCCAACCCTTCACGCATCATGTCAATCAATGTATGAAATTTGGTCAACTTTTAGACACAGTGTGAGCTTGTTTGCAATATTAACCTCATCTTACCACATATAATCTCTCCAGAGTCTGATATAATCAAGATTACTGGATCTCTGCCTGTATTTGTGCAACAAGCTGCTGCAGCTAAAACTATACGGTAAGGATTTAAATATCAAAAGACATAAAGTTACAGTATGAATGTTTTACAAAGCAATGGTTAAAAGCCTTTGTTATACACTGAATTCATATTAATGTACTACAACGACTTTAACAATCTCAGTATAAACCAGATGGCTATTCAGACATAAAGTTATATGTTTCTTTTGGTGATGTTTGTCTTGAAGATTGCTGGCGGAGGGCAGTCAGGAGATTTCTCATGAGCTCCTCTCTCTTGAAGTGATCCAACATCTTCTATATGCTATGGGCAACAGAGAGCACACAGATGCACAAATACAAGCCAGTCTGGCCTTAGAGGTGGAGTATACCCATGCTTTCATATACACAAACATGCACACATGCATACATTTACCCTACAAAGATAATCCTCTGTGGCATATGATGATTTCTCGCAAATTTTTTCATGAATATTTGCTAGCAACGATAGTATTTTCCACACTATAACGTGCACCTAAAAACCTTTAATTTTCTCAAAAACCGACAGTGCGCCTTATAATACAGTGCACCTTATATATGAAAACAGTTTTAAAATAAGCCATTCATTGAAGGTGCACCTTGTAGTCCAGTAGTACAGAAATTACAAATCACAAAATTCATTATGATCTAATCCTGTCACACAGCTCGCTCAAAATCTTCTGTTTCACTCAAATGTACATGAATGCATTCAGGCAGCGATGTACATAAACTCTAACACAGCACTCATTTCTGTCCAGCAATTTATTCGCTCCTATCCAGTCCTTGAGAAACATGTACAAAGAGTGACTGGCAGTGAACTGTTTACAGCGTTGATGGTAAGATTTAGTAACATCTAACTATTATGACATTATTGGTTTAAAGGTCCATGTAGATGTTGCTAGAAGGGAGCTAACAAACTCTATCACTCTCTTTCTACAGGACAAATCTGACACCTTGTACATGAATATCGATGAAACACAAGCAGAAATATTGCTAACGAACATGGTGAACATAACTGAAGGTAATGAAGACTTGTGAAGCTGGTCAAAAGAATGTTTCAATCATCTGTGCTATGTAATAAAACATTTTTTTTGGTCTTTTTTGTTGTCCTTTACATTTTAGTTTCAGATGGTGGCTCTGACCCAGAAGAAAAAATAATGCAATGATGTGAAGAATGACAATTTTATTTTAGTCCCATCTATTATTATTCATCACTCCCTCGCTTCTATTTAGTGTTTATAAGATCATATAGAACAGGTAAAATAAAGACTTATATTGTTGTCATCTGTGACCAGCTACTGTACTTAACACATATTACTTTGTAGCTTTAAATCCTTCTATCGTGTTAATATGCATTTTAATTATTCTGATCATGACTAATCATTGTTGTACTTTGTATGAAGTAATTTACTGAGGCACTTTAACCTTTTCTTTTAACCTAACATCTACTATTATTCCATTGCATTTTGTAGAGAACCATTGTCACTTAACTACAGCTATTTAACAGCTTTAATTAAATTCTAATTATTACCTTCCTTAATATATAATGCTGAACTCCTTATGAAACACACCATAGCATGGACAAACACAACTAGAATAATCAGCCATCGATCTCACTGACATCAGATAAAATGAAATGTTTTGAAAGTCCCACAAGACATTTTCTGCACCGAAAACAATCATATTATTAGAATGATAGGAAAATGTACTGCCTTTCCTTTCAAGCATTCTGGGAAAACTCAGTTACTTTCAATAACGCTGCAACCTTTCCATTGGTGATCAAAACAAACAGAAAATATGTCACTTTGAAAACGTTTCATCTGTATTTGAAATTTTTCAAAAATATTTTTTATTTCAATTAATGGGGAAAATAATTACCTGTCCTATAATGAACATTAAATGAGCTACATCTGAAGCACCAGAAAGATGTCAATGTTTTTTTCTGAATTCTGGACTTATTCAACTACTTTGTACTAATTTTACTCTTTTCGCCCCTTTACTGAGGGTTATAACGGGTGTTTATAGCGTTATATTATTTTATTTACCACCACTGACGGATGAAGTAAATGCCTCCTCTAATATCGCCAGTTAATAGTAATACAGTAAAACAGTATGTCATAATAATTACACAGTCTGCCTTTCTCTCATTCTGCGTTTAAACCACTGACCGGATGTGACGCATCTCACGTGTCGCCTTTCCGTGCAGCGGATTGGATGAACTGCAGCTCTCCGTAAAGAAGGTGGCGGGAACGTAAACAACTTCAAGTAAACACATGTTCTCAAGCTGTATTTAGAGAAATGAAGTAAATCGCTGCATGCGGTGTTTGTTTACGAGCAGATTGCGTTCAGTGATGCACAGAGGCAAAAGAACCGGACCGGAAATGGTGAACACAGCGAAACCAACACGGAAGAGATGCAAAAGGGCTGTGAAAGAAGGCAAGTAACATGTTACGTAATGAAATGTAAATTTAAATGAGATTCACGTAAGACACGTTATAAACACTATAATAGAACTACAAGTCACTGTTCAGATATCTGTAATTTTGTTGAAACTTTGGTAAACATCCAACATAATGAATCATACAGTCCCTTATATCATCCAAACAGAGAACCAAACTCCATCACGTGGACATCTTTATTTTCCATCTTCCTGTTCTTGAATGTAAACTGAAAGTTTCCTTGTTCGGTTATAAATGAGTTTGGGGTTGTTGTTTGTTTTTTTTGCTGTTCCAGAGGAAACCACTGATGTTTCACCACTTTCCACGTATCACATGTTCCACGATGCTGCTGATGCTGAGCTGCTCCGGTCTCAGCTCCTCAGCTGGTATGACCAGGAGAAGCGAAAGCTCCCATGGAGGACTCTGGTAAATAGTTTAAAAGAGTTTTCTGGCTTTGTTTAGTCTTTATCAGTCACACAGGCAAATTTAAAATCTGCATCACACAGAAAGTGCTCTTATACGCTTGGTTTAGAGCTGCAGCATACAAGAAATAAATTTGAATGATATTGGAAAGTAATTTACTTAATGTTTAATTTGGATTACTGTGGCGCCATTTTTTTTAGTGTAATCTGGGTATCAACGCGGATTAGTAGTTGACTGGTTCCTTGTCTTTACTCACAGGCTGTGACAGAACCGGACCTCAACATCAGGACATACGGAGGTAAGAAAACATTTTCCAATCAGTCTAAACCGTTGCTGGCAGCATTCACGTAGTGATTTTGCTTTTTTTTAGTGTGGGTTTCAGAAATCATGCTGCAACAGACCCAAGTTGCCACAGTAATAGACTACTACAACAAATGGATGAAGGTAGGCATCAGTGAAGTGTTCATTAGAATAGAGAGTCTGTTTTAAATTTAATTAATATCATCTATTAGTGTTATCTAAACCTTTTCTGGTTTGTGTTAGCGCTGGCCCACAGTGGAGGATCTCGCAGCTGCAACACTCGAGGTGACCACTAAAAAAAAACAAAAAAACAGCAGTGTCTGAGGATAAAAGTGATATTCAAATAGAATTCATTTGAAATAAAATACAGTTCATTCCTTTTATATTTAGGAAGTGAACCAAATGTGGGCTGGACTCGGCTACTATTCCAGAGGGAAAAGGCTGCATGAAGGAGCTCAGAAGGTCAGCGCTTAATAATCTTGACGGTCAAACATTCTTGGAAGACGAGTGCATCATAAACAAGTCTGTAGTGATTGGTTAAGGTTTGCGGATTGACCAGTTCTGCAATCATTGGGTTATTCCCAGGTTCCCTCTGCCTACCAGCTAATGTCAACCGGAATAGTTTCCAGCTCCCCTACTACCCTCTGAAAGTGTCGTTTTAGAAAATGGATGGATATTGTCTGTTGACCAATATGTAGAGAGTGAATAGTGTTCCTGGTGTGCTTAAGGTGGTGTCAGAGCTTCAGGGACAGATGCCTCGTACAGCTAACAACCTGCTGAAGCAGCTGCCTGGCGTGGGACGCTACACTGCTGCAGCTATCAGCTCTATTGCACTGGGCCAGGTGGGTCTCACACAGAAACACACACACACACACACACACCTGCCTGCACCACAACCGTTTGTATTCTTGTGGTCCTCATCAAACTCTGAGGCCACACTTGCAGAGCATTGTTTATCACAATGATGGAGATATCTGTTGCCTAGGTTACTGGAGCAGTGGATGGCAATGTGATTCGGGTTCTGTGCCGCATGAGGGCCATCGGAGCCGACAGCACAAGTCCTGCAGTAACAGACACGCTGTGGTGAGATTAAGCTTTAAAGTGATAACCAAAGGCCCAGACACGACCTTCTGCTGGTCAGGTGTTTTAGTCCAGTCCGTTTGCATTTCCTCCCTGAATTCTCAATTGGATTATCGGCATTTTGTGTATCAAAAAATAGGTTAAATGATAAATTATACGAGAATTTTCTCTGTTTCAGGAATCTGGCCAATACGCTGGTGGACCCTGAGAGACCAGGAGACTTTAACCAAGCCATGATGGAGCTGGGGGCACGAGTCTGCACCCCTAAAGGGCCGCTGTGCAGCCAGTGTCCTGTCCAATCTCACTGCCACTCGTACAACAAGGTAGAAACCATGCTAGGTGTTAGAACAGTGGCAGCAAGCAATGATAATAGTTTGTGCTTTGCTTTGTGTCACAAATGCTAAAGAAACTGACGCTAACTTAGATTAGGAAGGCCCTGGATTGTCCTGGATGTGGCGTTGGACTAAGACGGAATGTGACTTTGCAGGTGAAACAAGAGAAAAACTCCAGGAAGCTGTTTGGGAAGCTAGATATTAAGCCTCCATCCGTGCCTGATATAGAAGACTGTAGTAAGTATCCTGAGTGGTCTATAGGTTCTCTCTCAGTCATGTTGTTATAGAGAAGTTCTTTCTCTTGTCTATCAGTGACCGGAGGGACGTGCCCACTCTGTCCCTCTGAGCCTTGGGATGAAGAGTTGGGTGTGCAGAATTTCCCCAGGAAGCCGGCAAAGAAGCCGCCTCGAGTGGAGCGAACTCTGACCTGCGTGGTGATCAGATCCGGGGAGGAGGACGAGTATCTGCTCACACAGAGACCGAACAAAGGTGGGTGTGTGTATGTGGTGGATCCCTGCAGGATCTCTTTGCAGCGCTGGTAATAGTAATGATGAGCTTGCTTGCAACCAGACTGTTAAGTTTTTACTTTCAATTTGAAATTGCTTTTGTGTCCATATATCCAGATCCTCACTAGGAACTTTAAATGCTTAATTCACTCTGCAACTTTATTTTCATTTGTGGTGACTACTGGATTGTCACGAGTTTCAATTTTTGAACTTCAACTGAAAATACTAAATGCAGAAATGAAAAAAATTAACTGCTGAAAAAACGAAAATAAGCATTAGTTTTAAAAATGTCACAGTACAAAATGAATTGACATTTAAACTGAAACGTGTTTGTACATTATCATATTAAAATGAACTTTCCATTCCGCTACCTTCACGTGGTTTTTTTTGTTGTCGTGTCAGTTTTGTGTTGTGTTGATTAGCTGGTGTGTGTCGGTAGGTTTGCTGGCGGGCCTGTGGGAGTTTCCCAGTCTCCTGCAGGAGGAGAAGAGCTCTGAGGTGAAACAGAAAAAGGCACTGTGTGCTGAGATCAGCAGGATCTCAGGAATGCATCTGACTGATGATCTCATGCAGCTTGTTGGAGAGGTGAACTCCATGTTTAGCCCCACCTGTCAGTCAGACGCATTTTTACATGCACATAAACGCCTCCTGTGGCTGTTTTAAAAACTGGTGATGCATCACTGTTTGCAGGTGGTTCACATCTTCTCCCACATCCACCAGACGTACGTGGTTCACAGCGTGCGACTGAAAGACGGCGATGCCCAAACGCAGTGTGGAAACACTCAGTGGCTCACCAGGTCTGCTCTGGAGGAAGCTGCTGTGTCCACAGGAGTGAAAAAGGTTGCTTTCTTTTAAAAACTTTAAAGGAAAAACATCTTTTTATTATTGTGATTGTAAAATAGAGTTTAATGATGAAGGATTTCATAAAGCAACATGGATACTCTGTTACAGATCCTTAAGCGTTGTGACTCTGTGGACAGGCAGAAAGAACAAAAATCTAATGTAAGTATTTGGTTATTTCTACAATTCAATTCTGTACTATATCTGGATTCCAACCTTATAGTTTTTCTTTTCTTGTCTCAGGATGGAAAAATGAAAAAACATGGCAGCACAAAGAACCGCCAGAATCTAGGGACGTCTAAAAAACCCAGACTGGATGCAGCTGACAGCAGCAGACAGCTTTCCCTCAGCTCCTTCTTTAGGACGGTTAAAAAGGAATGTTGACAGGATGACGTATGAGTCGCAAATGGTGCCTTATAAAGTTTATGTGACTTGTAATTTACACATCAGCCCTGCATTTTTATAAGAAAGATCAGAGACAAAGGATTTTAACTTTTACACTGTTCAGCTTTTACACTGTTAGACAAGATGCACACGACTTCCATCGTCCCTGTAGATATTTTATCATATGCTGTAACACTGATTTTATCCTTCAACTTAACTCAGGATTAAATGTAAATTATGTTTTGCAAACAATTTGTGACACAAACGACAATAAAGGACAGAGATAACACAAACCTTGGCTTCAGCTATTATGCATGTTTTTCTCATGGAGGTAAAAAAAAATCTGTTGTATTTAATTAAATAAAATGTATTCATGTCAAGATTGTCTTGTTACCTGGTTTGCCCAAAGAAAATATGCTACTATCTGAAGTTTATATATTGTTCTGGATTTTTATACGAATTTGTGTTGGGGAAATCAATATATCTTTCTCTTACCATTTTTAAAGGGGTCCTATTATGAAATACATTTTTTCAGGTCTCTACATATACACAGTGGTCCTCTCTAACCCTACCAAGTCCTAGAATCAGGAAAATAAACGCTTCCTGCATCAATAAAAATTTGGAATCCTTGGGAATAAATTCACGCTGTGGAGGGAAACAGCGCCCCCTGCCGTGATAGCTATCACCAACTCAAGATCGAAAAAACAAACTCACAAAGGCTCCACCGAAAAGCACACTGATCCATATCTGTGGTATTTCTACCGAAGCCTTTCAGAGTGACTCATCGCAGCATTAAGCTTTAGTGTCCTGGGTTCCCGCGTCGGGCTCGTCCCTCCGGTCTGTCTTCATTCATTTCTCTCCGGACCGCTCCGCAATCCGGGAGTTGCGCTTCAGCAGCGGTAACACGTCATCGGACAGTTTTCTCCGGAGCAAAGTCCGCTTTGTGTCCCTCAGTGAGTTAGAATTTAATGTTAACATGCTGCAGATTTGACTTTATTTCTTCATTAATCTGTGTTTCCAGATGGCTTCTGCATGGCGGAGAGTCGCGGATGCCTATCAGAGGATAGTGGACAATGGAGGTATGGTGGCGGCTACTTTCCACACATATAGATCATATTAGTTTCATATTGATCGAGTTTCGGGGTTGAGGTGGTGTGTGTGTGTGTGTGGGGGGGGTATTCTCTGTTTCTGAAGCAGGGGCGTACAGTGGTGGTTATCAGGGTGTGGGAGCTGCATGTGGAAGGCTTTATGCTTCCACAATGACTGCTTTGTTGATGGTCACATGATTTTAAATCTGACCGTCGTGTTCCACAGATGGGTCAGACAAGTCAAGACTTATACCAGTACATATAAGAAAATAATTAAATAAAAAAAATAGAGACATGTTTAATATGATCCTAAATAGTGCTGTCAGGCGATTAAAAAATTAATCTAATTACAGGATTTGTAATTAAATTAATCACATTTTAATCTCATACCTGCTAAAGGCCCCCCAAATAAAGAATTTGAATTCTAAGGACATAACAAAATTGCAGTGCATGACTAATCAATAGAAAACACCAAGAAGAGACGATTTGAAATCCACATTTTTATTGGTTAAGTGTGCTTTATAAATGAAATTCAAAAGAAAAAAGGCCAAGCACATCAGCAAACCAATTGGGCCAGGTGCATTTCTCAAAAATGCAATACAAATACAGTTAAATAAAATAAATAACTGACAACAGACAACTCTATGCGTCCTTGAGCGAGTTGGTCAGACAAACAAGCTTGTTTCCATTGTCTGAGTGTAAGGCTGCCCTCTTCTTTTGAATGATGTTACCTGTGAGTGGAAAGAGTCTCACATGGCACAGACGTGCCAGGGGTATCCAGGTATTTGCGTGCAAGAGAGGACAGCGCCCCACTCCAGTGGACACCCATGCATTCTAACGCACGGCTCAGCTTTGTAGCTGCTAGAGGCTCCTGGTCCTCCTGGTCTGAAGACAGCAGGAGGAGGCTCTTCTTCTCTGCTGGCTCGTCCTCCTTTTTGTTGATAGTCCCGTCTTTGTTCTTTTTAGAAATAAACTTTCCGCCCAAAGGTCCGAGTGGGCTTGCCTCGCTCTCCTGTGTCGCGTCCATCTCTGTTGTCAGTCACCCTGCTTTTGACTAGTGGCGCAGGTAGGAAGTGATGTCACTGCAGTCTACGGGTCACTCAATGGGCCAAATTTAAAATGCTTGCGCATTGACTTCACACTCACGATTAATTGTGTTAATTTTTATAGCATGCTAATTTGCAGCGTGAATAATCTAATTAACGCGTTAAAGTGACAGCCCTAATCCTAAAATTTCCTGACACCTATAATAATGTAATGCCTATAATATTCCAGACAAGAGGACAGACCCGTGGCCCCTGGTCTACTCCCCCATCCCGGTTACAGTCATCTTCCTGGTGTACCTCTGTGGCATCTGGGTTGGCCCCCATCTGATGAAGCACAGAAAACCTGTTGATCTCAGAGTCTTTCTTATTATTTACAACTTTGCCATGGTTGGCCTGTCTGCCTACATGTTCTATGAGGTTTGTTTGTGCTCTTTTTCTTGTTTTTAATATTCCCAGTCATTGCAAGAGGATATATTGGTGGTGGATGGTTTACTCAGTTGTGTGATTCTTCTCCAGTTCCTGGTCACCTCCTGGCTTTCCAGCTATAGCCTCCTCTGTCAGCCTGTGGATTACAGCACCAGCCCACTGGCACTGAGGGTAAGCAAGCCTCACTATGAAATCACTGATCAATCAATTCATTAATGGTATACAAAATTAATTTGTCTCCAGATGGCCAGAGTCTGCTGGTGGTTCTTCTTCTCCAAGGTCATAGAGCTCAGCGACACGGTTGGTATTCACAACGTTTGAGGTGTTTGCACTGAAATACAGCGTTTGATCTAGAACAGCCTTCTCTTTACTACCAGGTGTTCTTCATCCTGAGGAAGAAGAACAACCAGGTGACTTTTCTTCACGTTTACCACCATGCCACCATGATCTTTAACTGGTGGGCGGGGGTCAAGTATGTGGCTGGCGGACAGTGTGAGTAATTACATACCGTGAAGCGGTGATGTATTGTAATTGTCAGTGTTTGTGTGTTCGTCCGTCTGTCCACCAAATATCTTCACAACCATTGCAGATAGGAAGATGAAACAAAAAGCACATTCCTCGACCGGCACAGTGGATGAAAATGAGATGATGACGTTGACCTTGAGAAAACTAGGTCAAGGTCAAATTTAAACTTTTGTAAATGTTTTTGCACATATCTCAGGAACAGGATAAGATAGAAAGACAAAACAAAAGGTTTTATATTCAGGGAGGCAAGGGAATTAAAATTAGATCACAACCTTGACCTTGAAAAACTAGGTCAAGGTCAAATTTTCACTTTTATACCTTTTTAATACCCAGAACAATATTGTAGGTTGTCGTGAGTCTGTCTGCTACAGTATACCTCTGGCAGTGGTCAACTTACACATATGAAATGAAAAGCCAATGAAAAGCAATGAATTCTATATTGTACTACAAAAGTAGGTCAGCGTAAAATTTTGAAATCAGGGGTGTAACGGGATGTTGCAGCCTCTGACTGCCTTGTTTTTTAATTATGAGTGTTACTTGGGGAGCAAAGAGTTTAGGCAATTGCACCTAATTTGTTGTTCTATTGAAGAGGCACAAATTCCCATTGCACACTCAACGCCACATCTAACCTACATCCTTATCACTGCTTACCCTTTCACCCACTCCCACCAATGAAAGGCAAAGGGAGTGTACTGTATAGCACAATTCATACATAAGGCAAATTCAAAGAGCTTTACAATGACAAACAAATACATTCAGCACGGAACTTTGAAATGATTATAAAGGTGATATAAAGGTAGAAATTAAATAAAGACATTAAAATCGAAATAAATCAGTTTAAGCAATAAAAATGCATTAAAGTAAAAAAAATAGAGTGAGCATTGAGGAGACACAGGTTTCAGGCTTGATTTGAAACTTAAAATTTGAAACACCTGAGTTGTTCTGGAAGTTTGTTCCACAGGTGAGGAGCATAATAATTGAATGCTGCATGATAATAATTGAATCCCCATGATGAGCTGGTGTCTTATCTGGGGTGTATCCAGCCTTTTGCTCATAGCTAGCAGGGATAGGCTCCAGCAGGCCCATGACCCGCTAAGCAGCTATAGATTGTCATCGTCTCATCTACAAGAAAACAGTGTTGCTGAAAAGAAGACGGGGAGCCGAGCTGGAGGTGACGAAAATGAAGACATTGAGGTTCTGGCTAGGAGTTCTTGCTAGGAACTCATTTCTGATCCCAACCAACCTGGTTGGTTCGGATCAGAAATGAGTTTATCAGTGGAACAGCCAAAGAGAGAGGTTTTGACAAAGAGAGAGTAGACTTCAATGGTTTGGACCCATTCAGAGATCATGAGTATACTGGTATGAAGGTGTTGAGGATGGCGCTACAAGGCAAGGTAAGGAAAGACCACAGAGAGGGTGGATGGATGTAGTGAGGGAAGACTTTAGGGCAGTTGGTGTTAGAGAGGCGGATGCAGAAGACAGGCTGACATGGAAACAGATGACAAGTAGTGGTGACCCCTAAAAGAAGAAGAATGATCAGGAACAATTTACCCACCAAAGCCCTAATATAAAGAGCTAAATTCAGCTTTTAATGAGTTTATTTTTTCTATGCTCCATTGTGAATTGTAGTTTACCTGGAATTAAGTTGGACAGTTATATGTTTCTTGAAAGGTGGAGCATTATAAACCTGTATTGATAAAGCTCGGGGCAGAGATGGTCGAGGTGGGATTTGGGGTGAAAGTTTAGGACTGGAGGGATGATGAGGCTGATGGGGGAGTGAGTAGCATCTCCGAGGCCACCGACCGAGGAGATTGACCTTCTCGGTCGGTGTCTATAGATATCACAGCTTGTATCTTGAGGGACGATGGGGCTGTTGGCCATCCTCCATGTCCTGATACTTTGTCCTTTAGTTTCAATTCTCCTTATGTCAAGTCCATGGTAAAAAGAACAGTGTGACACAAGAGGAAAGAGCTATTTAAGGTGGAAAGATTTACTCCTGACTCGTTTCAGTACATTGCATTTTTCCGAAAAAGATGTCTATGGTTCCACAAAAAGTTCAAATTGTCAATGCAATGCACTGAATGGATATCACATGCATTAGCGACCTGCTAAATCTGTCATTCAGTGAGTCTTGTTTCTCAGCCTGATGCCTCACAAAGCCTTTAGCACCCGCGTGCAAAACCATCCTTGTCAGTGTTGAATTTTCTGCTGCAATACTTCGAACCTTTACATCCAGACTTGCTTTCTGACCGTACCCATTTCCTCAAGCATGAAAGGTCTTGATCCTTGTCTTCCTCTGCACAGGCGTTGATGAGGATGATAACTGGCCATTCCTGTTAAACATCCTCTCATGTCACAGGGAAAAGATTAGCCCTGTATGAGTAACAAATTCTTTTATTTTTTTGAATGAAACCATATACTTATATTTTAAAGTACCGATGACCTCAGTTAGAACAAATATGTTGGGGGTCTCAGATGAGGAAAGATGGGA
This sequence comes from Antennarius striatus, assembly GCF_040054535.1. NCBI lineage: Eukaryota > Metazoa > Chordata > Actinopteri > Lophiiformes > Antennariidae > Antennarius > Antennarius striatus. The sequence goes on along the minus strand of NC_090782.1, from coordinate 16,727,866 downwards.
ATTATTGAGTAACAGATTAACACATTTAGTTAGATTCCTTTGAGTGAAACATTAAACTGGGAGGATGCAAGTCTGTAATTTGTGATGTTTGTGCAATTTTATCCTCAGAGGCTTCAGAGTTAGATTAAAACCTCTCTCAGAGGTGAGAGGTTTTAATCTAAGTAATGGAGCAGAACAAATGATGCAACAAAAAATTTCAACTCAAATTTCTGTTGGTTTTTTAAGAAGCTTTTCTGGCCTTGGAAACAACTTTATCAGTCTATCAACCCGTCTCATAATGAAGAGAGCAATAAAGGACTAGGTTCTCCCTTTCATGACTCATTCTCGAGCGTAACTTAGTTACTGTTGGACAATATTTTTTCACAAATGATTCTAATTTCAACAACAAAGTATTGAAGAGATACATTTTTGTTATTCACAGGTAGACAGGTAGAACCAATTTATCGTTTGTATTTTTTTTGGTTTCTATGGTTACACATTGAGGCGACTGTTTCAAATGAAGGTTTCTGGGCGTAACTGAACTTTTTCACACAAAAGTTTACACATCTCACATGTCAAGTAGAAGTGGACGCTGATATTTTGGGAATTACAAGCATTCTATTTTATGATTTTCAAAAAATGGAAGTTTTTACTTACTCAATTAATGATTAGCATTTCACAGTGACATCCGTATTTATTTGGTAAAGGGCGCAGAGTATTTGATGCTTCTTTTAACACTTGGTTTGGTGTCTGTGCCTCATCCTAAAGCATTCTTTATCGGCCTGGTCAACACCTTTGTCCACATTGTGATGTATTCTTATTATGGCCTGGCAGCCATTGGCCCTCATATGCAGAAGTACCTGTGGTGGAAGAAATACCTCACATCCCTGCAGCTGGTGAGCGTCTCCTGCTCTGTGTATTGCATGATGTACACTGTCAATGCAGGAAAGCTGACCTGAACATTTCATGACTTCATCTTCAGCTGCAGTTTTTGCTGTTCCTGCTGCACACCGGCCACAACCTGTTCACAGAGTGTGACTACCCGGACTCCATGAACGTGGTGGTTTTTGGCTATTGCGTCACCCTCATTATCCTCTTCAGTAATTTCTATTATCAGAGCTACCTCAGTAAGAAAAAATGAGATGCAGTACTCATCCTTGACCGCTGGAGGGAGCAAGATGCCCGTAGTATGAATTCACTCCTCAACATTCAGAACGAGCTGTCAAACTCATTATGTCACCTTAAATACTTGATATGTTTAAACTACGTTTAGAAATATTTTCTATTGGTGCCCTACCTTCAAAAATAACAAAACAAGTGTGATAAGACAGTTTTTTTATTTATTACGCTGAAAACTGACATTCAAACGATTTTTGTAAACAAACTGTACATTTTATACACATAATATAATAATTATTAGTAGGTTGGTTTCTCTGTATTATTTCAGAATTAATGAGTCCAAACCATCCTCCAGAGATAAATCCATAAAGAAATGCACTTAACAAACTTTTTTAACACAGCAAAATGATATATTCTTTTCTACACTTCAGCGTAAAAATAGATTGACAGATGTAGATCATAGAAAAAACACATGAAAAAGAGAGAGAAGGCATTGTATTTCAATTTAGGATGGATGAAGTTTATATATTAATACTGAAAAACAGCATATGGAAGCTTGATCAGGTTGCACTGTATACATATCTTAGCTACAGCATTAGCCCGATTCTCAGTTAATGAAGAACTCTCTGCCAAATGTCTTTCTGAGCAAATGGAGTGTATTGATGTGTGAATGACTGAGAGGTACGCTCAGTTTTTACATTAATAAAAAGAAAATTATACATGTTTCGTAATTCTTTGACTCTTATAATCTTTCGTTTAAGTGTGTAAATAGTGATTTTTAATATATCATATCAAAATACCCTCAAACCCAGTTGTTTGTAACCTGGGGTTGGGGGAACACATACAGAGTCACAAAATGAATGTGAAGAGTCACAAGCCTTCCAGTGATGCAGTATTGGACTTTCATAAAGCTGAATTGACTGTAAATCTTAGAATGGCCAAAAGTTTGCTATATCTAAATGGGTCAGTGTTTTAAAAAATGTGACAACGACTTTAAGGAGAGCCCTGCAGCACCTTAAATGCCCTCATATTAAAATACCACTATAACAAATTCATAACACAGGTTTTCTGATCATAAGTCTCAACCAAGTTCCTGTTAATCCTGATGACATCACTATGACCTCATTTTTCTCTCTCCATTTCCACAGAGGACAAAATGAAAAACCATTTAACAGAATAGAGAAGCAGATAATACTGCAGTCTTTGCTTGTTTTATTATTAATTCTTTAGGTTTTTCCTAAATTTCTTCAACTGATTCAGGCCGAGTAATATAATTTTTGGTCAAACTGGTCACACCGCAAAGACCAACCAGTGATGAGACAGACTTGTTGTAAGTGGTCAGCTAAAAAGGACCCCTCAGACCACTTTTCTTACCTACCTGGACTGAACACATGAGAGGAATTTATATCATGATCATTCAGCTAAGACGGGTAAGTAAATTAACCACGTTGATGAGAACTAAACTGATTTCCAAACGTTGTGGTGTCCATTGTTTTCCATCTTGTTGGTTTCTCATAGACCTGACAGCTCAAAATAATGTAGAAATGATTGTGGTTTCTCATGACCCTCACTTTGTATGAAACAAAGGAAGCAAGAGGAGCGTGTGATCTGACCGGATGTAGCCGTAGCTGGACTGCAGTATATAAAGCAGGTATGGTGAAGCGCGTCCTGCTCCAGTGTTGCTCTATGTCTCCGTGTAGACGGAGGACATGTGGCTCAGGCTGCGATCGAAGCTGCCCATCTGGAAGAAAACGCTCTCCTCTGGGCAGGAAGAGAACTGGGATCCCGCTGCACCTTGTAGCTCCTGGGTCAAGCTGAAGCCTGGAATGGATGGCCAAAAAAAGTCCAGTTAGTTCAACAGTTTGAAGAATCAACTCAAGTTTGCTTTTATGAACAATCAAAGTCCTGGAATATCCACCCTGAAGGGAGTGATTCTCACCTGTGTTACCAGTGTTGCTGGATGACATGTGAAAGCCATTGTGCTGATGGGAGTTGTAGGCGTGAGAGTCTCCTAGTATGTGGACACCACCGCCTGCCTGCTCCATCCTGTAGGAGTCTCCAAAGTGGAAGCAGCTCTGAAAGCTGCCTTGGTATTCTGTAAAATGAAAAAGGATGAGGAGGGGAAAAATAGAAGCCAGATTTGATCGACTGCCACCACCATCTATAAGTGATTGTTCCCAAGGTCTCTTCAGCCAGCTGAAGGTTGATGTGGGTCTTAAAATTATGACAATAGTATATTTATGCTTGTGCTGACTGTGCCAGCCTTATAGTGTGTAGCATTTGCCCCATCTCCTCAGTTTGTACTCAGGATCGACCGCAGAAGTCACGATAATGGGAGAGAGGCTTTTCCTGGAGCGCCTTTACGCAACTCTCTCACCACAGTGTGGTTAAAGAGATGTCCGTGTATAGCTCTTTACAGGGAAAACTGTGTTTAAAGCATTAGGAAAAAGGCTTGGGAGTGACAGCTGAGCCTGCCATGTTAAGGCGCTGAGAGACAGCTGAATACATGAGCCAGCATTTTGTTGGCTAATTCAACGCAGGGAAAAGGGCTTCCGGAATGTGGTTTTCCCCACACCGTCCGTACGACTAATCTCTCTCTCTATTCTAAAAATGCTCTGACATAGCTACAGGGTAGTATCACTGCTCGGAGACACAACTTGGTCTGATTGAAGTCTGCGGCAGTAAGCCACTGGAAAAGACACCGATGTTCTTATTTAAGGGACAGTTCTCTCAAAGCGAGTTATATAAAAGTGTAATACCTGTTACCAAATCTCTTACCATGGGGAAAAAAATTCAGGATATTACACTGAAATGCCGATGAACAGTTTCATTTCAAGATGTTCTGAAACAACTTCCATTCATCCAGATGTCTTACCTTCACTGGCAGATTGATGGTGGTGATAGTGAGAGTAAGGCTTGTGATGAGGGTGAACATGCTGTTTGTCCAGGGGAGGAGGAGGAGGAGGAGACGTCCCTGTTCCCTTCATCCCTGGAGACATGAGGGGACCAGATACCCTGAAGGAGAGAAGAGTTGCATGTGTTCAAAGCTCTGGATCTAGTAGCCGTCCCTTTAGAGACAGTCTTTATAATTTTCTCAATAAAATGCTTCATGCCTTTTGACATCCCAATCAAAGCTGGAGCTACAAGTCTCTCGCTAACCGCATGATCTGACAAACTCAGTGGAGCAGCCAGTGATCCTAAACACATGAAGAAGAAACATTCCAGGCGTGTGGAGACCCACACAAAATCGTCCTCCTACCACATATTATGATCTTAAGTCAACAAACTGCAGAGAGAACGCACACGCGCACACACACACACACACACACACACACACACACACACACACACACACACACACACACACACACACACACACACACACACACACACACACACACACACACACACTGTCTACCACGAATAAAGAGAGATATTATGGTGACATGCTAGTGCTATGATTCTTTAAATGTAGTCTACTGCACACTTCTCTTTACTCTCAGAGCCCAAGTGTAACACTTAGTTCTGGGAAAACCACAATTTAAAAAAAATAAAGAAGTGAAAGCAAATGCTGAAATATCCTGATCATACCAACTGATAGTAATTCTACCATTTAGCATCAGATTTAAACTGGTTCACGTCAAAAACCTGCTGAGAGAAATGCATACTCTGTAGCCTCAGTGAGATTGTGCAGAGGCTGTCGCCAGCATCTGATACAAAGTTCTGTATAACATCATATCATCTAACGTGAAAAGTATGCAGTAATCGTGGTGATTATTATTTATTTTTTTTATTTTGACTTTGCAAAGTGTGCACATCAAGGGATTTCTAAATATTTGCAGAATTACATCATGCATTACGAGGGGAATTCCACCTCAAACTCATCAAAGATGTACAAACATGAGCAGAAATGCAAAACCTCTTCCAGTCATGCTCCAGAAGTGTCAAGTTTACAAGTCTGTTTCTGATCCAAATACTGAAACCATCTCATGCCCTTTTACATTAAAAAAAGTCAAATTACAGTCTTACTGCTGAGTTACATTTATGTTAATACGACACAAGTTTTACAACATTTTCACAAAATCAGAAAGATTTTAATTTGTCTTGCCAGTAGTTAAATTTAACAAATTTTTTAAAAATTACCATTATTCTAATTTCTTGTTAACTAGGATAAAATTAGCTTAGATTGGCGACAGTTTCAAACAGGACGAACACCTATCCTGGCTCTGTTGGGAAAAAAAGCTGCACTTTAAAGCATATTAATCAGAATTGTTAAATTTATTGATGCTAAAATATAAAAAGGTAAATATTAAACCATAATTAATGTCTTTGATGAGCTGTAGAGGTACTGAGCAGATTTAATTTCCTTGAAATAAGTTGTTTTTTTCCAGTGGTAATGTTAAGTGACTTTGGACTTTTGATGTGTCTTGCTCATTTGTAACTTTACCAAAGAGCCATAAGAACCATGTTTAGTATTTACTCAAACAGCTAAAAGTGAAAGTTAATGAGAACCTCAAAATGACCACAGGTTTAACAGCGTAATGTCATACTATTGACATTAACTTAATGGAAAAGCAATCTGGACCAAATTCAGAATGATAGCCAATGACTTGCCTTTATTAAAAAAAAAACGCCGGCCAATCAGCCCTTAGATACTCAAAAAGGCGCTTAGTTCCCTCTCATGGCTCAACACCAGGAATGCCGACACACAAACTGCTGCTGTGTGTCGCTGGGCTCTGGAGGCATATGCCTGATACTAAGTGCTATATGAATGTGATGACAGAGTGCTGCTGGAAGCAGCCGGGCCCTCAGATGACTGCTCACTGCTGGCCTGGCTGGAAGTGACTGTGATCGCTCCATGCATGGTGGGCATCCCACACAGCACTCAGTTGCTAGGTGTGAATGCATTTGGTCACTTTATAATCAGTTTTTCAACTTTAGGAGAAATCTGGACTACCATGATAGATCCATGGAGACACAGGAAGGACATGCAAACTCCACAAAGATGGGTTCCGGGGTTAGAATTTCAACTCAGAGTCTTCCTGGGACAAAGCAGCTTATGCAGTACTGAGTAATGTGTAAATGTTTTTTGGGTTGTTTTTTTGTTTTTTTGTTTGTTTTGCTTCCTTTCGCAACAAATGAAAATCCTTATAAAGAAATGTAGCCACTCAAAATCACTTAAAATTGTAGGATTTATGAATATGTCCTATGTAAAGTGGTTCAGTATTCTTGTTAGACAGCAGGTGTTTACTAGTTCATCGTTTCAGTGTCTGCACCCTTCAGGCCTCAAACCTAGATAACTGACTTAAACACTTGACTTTTGGAATTACATTTTTTTGTGAGTAGAAAAAGAATAAAATTTATACTTAGATGAATACTTAGAGTAGATGAATGTAAAAACAGCCTTATAGCAACAAACTCACCTGCACCCCAAAAACTGAACTGAAGGAACAAGACAGAAACTGAATTTTGGGTGGAGGACAAATTTAAGAATATGATTAAATTTCAATGGTATTTAAATCTGAATCAATACAAATTGAGATGTTTGCGATAGGCCTGATGTCCTTGGGAGTTAAAGCGGCCGAGAAATGCTCTACATTGGAGTGGTTTAGCTCTGAGTGCATTTGGCTCATCATCTGGGTATCAGATTTGAGTCCTTTACCATATATGGACGGCACTTGACCTCCACGTGTACCCCTAAAAACTTAAGTAAGCTTGTGTGGTACCTTATGTTAGTACGGCTCCGGAGCTGTTTGTGAGCATGGCTAATCCATGGGTTGGCACAGACCCAGAGTGCGACCATGTGTTCCTGCAGAGAGCAGCGTTCCCTGAGGAACTGCTGTCAGCACAAACTCAGGAAACAGTTATACTGTTCATATTTTTACAAGCTGCCTCTATGTGCAGCTAAACTGAGTTACAAGCTAATCACTGCCAGCTGCCCCCCCCCCCCCCAGCCCTGCTGTCGCTGAGCCGAGCTCACGAGCTCCACTAAAGCTAAAGGTATGAGGGGAATCTTTCTTGTGGCATTCATATTTACTAATCATCCTACACTCCCCCCACAGCCAGCCCACCGACTCCTGTCCCAGCGCGACCAGAGTCGCTTTAACACTGGCGTGTTGATTTCTACTGTTGGGCGATTTTAAGGTGGAGCTGATGGATCAAATTTGATGACTATTAACAAGGTTAAGCTGTGAGAGGGAGTCTGAACACGTTGGTAGAATACCATACAGTACCACAGAGTGATGCAACTTCTCACATGAAGAGAGAGTATGGAAATGTTGAAACAAAATTTTCCTGTAGTGGTGACCAAGAAGGTTTTTGTGGACCTCAATTTTAGCTCACCGATAAGAGGAATGGCTCTGCGAAATCTTCTGTGAGTAATATGGGAAAGCTCATGTCTTTGTGGGAATGAGGGGGATGTTCCATCACAGGTTATGACTAAACTAAAAGAGGAAGAAAAAGGCAAACAATTGCAGATTGTAAGTCCAGCGTTTGCGTTGACTAAGCCCTCTGGACACTCAGGACTTAACTTGAACATTTAGTTTACACAATGTGGAGAAAAACAGATACAAAAAGTCATAATCAACTAGTTTTTCGGTGATAAATCCAACCTTATTTACTCCACTCCCCAGGTGGAGTAAATAAGGCTCTGCTGTTACACAAGAGGCCATAACAGTAGCTCACAATGTCTTCTTTTTTTCCTTATTTAACTTTCGCATCATCCACAACTTTTTCAGACATCTAGGCCTCTTCAGCAGGATATGATGATGAAACTAATTATCTTATGTCACAGCACTCTTATGTTGCAGACAAGTTGCCCTTGAACTGCTTTGTACTGAGCCACGATGAAATGGAAAGAAGATTCATGAGGAGTCCTGCTCTGCTCCTCATTCCTCTTCCATCACCTGAAGCTAACTGTCCCACCAGGGAGTGGGGATCATACCCTGCCCTCCGTGGACCCTGCATTCTCCATGAACACCCCCTGCCTCCCCCCTCTCATCTCCCCCCTTTGTAGCCAACCATTAAGCCCCTCTGATGGATGACATGGGCTTCTTTGGCGCAGACTGGTGGGAACGCTTCTGGTTCTGGTTAGCAAGCTAAAGCTGTCCTTGAGAGACAGACTGTAACATCCTGGCTAAAGCTAAGCTAAAGCTAAACCAACCCCTGCAGGCCCAGTTTTGAACAGCATAGTCAGGGCTCAGGGTATTTTCGGGGTCCTGAAAGCTCTCCGTTAGTCCCACGAAGACAACTCCTGTAAATGCAAAGATCCATCCTTAATGACCATCTGTCTCCGAGGAGTTTTGACGGTAAGTCATCCTAATCTTTTCTGCGAGTTAACCATTTATGTCAAAGTGTTTTTCGGATGCTACAAGCACTAAAAAAAACGAATGCCTCAAGAACATTTTAGTTTGGGTCGTGAGACTGACACTAATTTTCTGGACCATTACAGAATAATGGCTCGAAGACAGACAGGATAGAGTTACCAGCCATGAACGTCCCCCTTCAGTTCAGGAACTCTTAATGTAGCTTCATGCCATCTCTGCCGACACTCTAATTCAATTAGCCCATGTCAATCACTGCTGAGGTATCAAACCACCTCAGACTAATATTTGCAGAGGGGCTCCAATATCAATACACAGGTGAAGGCAGTCGACTCTCCCTCAGCAATTATATAACCACATACTGAAGCAGTGAATGACAACATTTACCACCCATCTCCCTGCGAGAACAGGCTGCCATGGTGGAACAGCCATCGCTGTGAGAGAGGACACACACACACACACACACACACACACACACACACTCATGCCACGCCTACCGCTAAATGTATTCTAACTGACATATTTTAATATTAGCTTCAGAAAAATGATGCTGGTATTTGCTAAGTAAAAGGAGCCTAAATGGCCCATTTGAGCCAGAGTAAACACATTTAGCTGTGAGGTCAGCAGCTGCCACACCAGCGGCAGGTTAGTTTGATAATTTTGTCAAAATGTTTAATGTCCTGCTAAACCGTTTGGGAAAAACAAGTGCGGCACTGTTATTGACTTTGGCAGCAGTCTGTATACTCAAGGCTTCCAACGTGTAAATCAAATGCTCCATTTCAGGCCAGTGTGAGTGGATGGTTCATGCCCAGCTTGTTCTTCTATAGGTCCCACCGCAACTTGCTTTTTGACCCCACCCTCTCTCCATGAACACATGGAGGAACTGAAATACACGCGTGTGACGCAATCTGTAAAGTTTAGAAATTGAATGCAACAGCCGTCACAGTTACGTAGGAGCTTAAGCACGAGAGATGACTTATAAGGCATGTGCGCTTAAGTTCTACTACCCACTCACACTGATATACACGCAGTGCTCAGATGTTCTTCATCAAGCACCCAAAGGAGCATGCGTACATCTCATATCCAATAAGTTGCCCTGCCAGAGTAACCACTGTTAAAGCATCCCCTACTTCTCACCTTCCATTCCTCTCTTGGTGCTGGTAATTGTGCATGCCGTTGAGAGAGAGGCACTGAAACCGCAAGGTAATTTTCGACAGCATTCTCCTCCCGCTTTCAAGGCTTGAAACAACACATCACCTTCCAGATGCTCGCAGCCCAACCCGACGTCTTTGAGCGGCACTCGCATGTTTACGTCCAGGGCAAATTTTCCGCGCCAACCGGCTGCACTGTTTGTGCTGGAAGTCTGCTGTGTCTCACACCCCAATCACATGCAATCATGTGTGTTTCCTGGATTACTATATGTAAACTCCTCTCACTCACACACACTCCCGCACACGGAGATGCACATGAGCATAAATGCATGCTGGTCCTGGGAATAATAAAAAAAAAAAAGCCAGCAAACCTCATTCTGTCATGAGCCTACACTGTATATGCTCCCATAAATGTGAGTATACACACATAGACACCCAGAGAGCAGAACCCCAAGTTAAAAGAAAACGTGTTTATGTAACTCGATCACTTTTGTTACACAGGGTTTATGATGCTTGAATCCATCCACTCTTTCTCAATGTTATTAAACTGGAAGAGCCCGTTTTCCTTTTCTACCTCCCTGGATTTCAGCACATTGTTCAGTACAGTACACGCTGTGCCTCCTGACGACACTCGGCCTCGCTAACTCTGCCCTACTAACCCTCTGAGGAAATCATCAGCACTAATAGGAAACATGCTGAGCCTCCGCACTCTCGCTCTTAAAACCCTGTTGTCTAATGTAGGAGGCAGCTTTCTAACAAATGTGTAATTAATGCATTCTCTTTACAGTCAATTGATTTCTACATGTAATTCAAACTGGACTGAACAGAAACTCCTCTTTGCCAAAGATGTAGCAACACTGGCGCCCTTACTAAATAACACTCAACTGTTTTTATGGCTTTATCCCTAAAACGTATCAGCAGTTGTACACAATGTCACATTTAACCCATAGATACATCTATTTTTCTTTTTCTTATTTCATTTTTCTTACAGTCCCTCAATAAATAAAAACTATGATGGAAGAAGGGTCCCAAATACAATGGTTAGGGTTTGGGTTAGGACTTAGGGAATAATGCAGTGATGTTTTCTGTTTTCAGAGATAATACATTGATTCATTGTCACTTGGGATTAAAACAGCTCACTATACAAACACAAAGTGATAACCCTGTTACCCAGCTTTGACGGATTAAAGTGTGCCTCAAATCCAGCCAAACCATTTAGACATTGCGCTAACCCTGTTGCATCCAGTAGAGACAGGGGACCTTATAAACACAGTGATTCCAGTGCCAGAAATAGAGCCAGTGATGTGTCACGCTGACCGTGTGGCGACCAGTACAGCCCTTCGTCCCCTGAGGGATGTCTTATGGGCTGTGGAGTTGTTTCCAGTAACATGACCAAATGGGTTTGTCAGCAGGATAGAGCGCTTAAGCTAACATGATGCAAGTGGGTTCATCTTCTGGCTCTGCCTTGATTCCGGATGATAAATAGGGGACAAACAATGGGAACAGAGTTGTTCAGAATCTTTGTGACAATGACGGTACTGTCAACGTGATTAACAGAGGAGGAGAGTCCATCTGATGTGTGTTTGTATAGTTGGGAGGATTCTTACATGTTAATATGTGAGAATGATATATGAATCGGGATGTTTTGATTGAGATTATGCAAATGCTTTCTCTCTGACACTTGTTCACTTTCACCCACCGTGCTTTACTGCAGTGCTGACTTCAATGTTTTATGCAGATGTAACATGACTTTACCTTAAGTTGTCTGTGTAGGTTCTCAGTTATCCAGGTCATGGTTATCCAAAGCTGTTTAAATCAATCCACTGGACTTTAAAAACCCCTGGTCTTGTCCAGACCAGCCACCACGAGAACTGAAGAAGCCTCTTGGATGAAAGGTGGCTTCTTCTGGAGTAATCTCAAGAAACTTTTTAACTTACCTTTATTTGAGATTACTTCAGAAATCAGTTTCATCATGTAACCTGCAACAAAGCCTTTCCACTCAAGGGACGTAAAGTTTCCCCCAGATTCCCAGCCTCTTCCCCCCCACTCCAAACCCACCTCACTTCTGGCACATTTAGGTTTCATTTAGATTTCACCTCCCAGTGCGTCAGAATAAATATGACACATCTCCACAGTCGAATGCACGCTACAGGTTTACAGAGGACTCACCCGTCTCGCATGGCGGTCAGTGGGGACAGATGCTCAGGGCTGCTGAGGTCACGGTCCAGTCTGTGCTGCCGGGAGGGAAGGTCCGTGGTGGAGGCTGAATTGGAGATAGGGGTGGGGGGGGGGAGCTCCACTGAGGTGCTGTGATGGGGGGTGCTGGAGCTAGTGTACAGGCCTGAAAGACAAACAGACCTAATTCAGTAAACGTGCCAAATAAACCTGATGGCCCTGTGTTTTATGTTTCCTTTGACCAAATTTAAAGCAATTTCATGCTAATAGGATTTCGTTTTGACAACTTTGATTTAGAGTATACCTTGTTTGTGCTAGGATACGGATTTATCTTTTATTTGTAAAGACTTTTGAGAAATGACTTCCAACTTCAAATACAAAAGAGGTTTAAGGTTATTGGATAATCTGCTGTTTGCGCGCGCGCGCTTGTGTGTGTGTGTGTGTGTGTGTGTGTGTGTGTGTGTGTGTGTGTGTGTGTGTGTGTGTACTAAAATCCGAGGTGGAGCAAGTATGTATGTTTAGTTGAGTATGTGTTCTTGTGTCAGTTTGCGTGCCCATTCCTCTGTTTCATTTTTATAGGCTTCTTACTCACGACTGGAAATGTGCAGAAAATTAGGAGAAAGTTTTTTTCTGACAGTCAATGTCTTTCACATGAACAGCATCTAGGGTTGCGAAATTTTGCATTTTAACATTAGTGTCATGTTTTTGCTGTGAAGTGTCTTGTTTTGTCCAGTTGCCCCAGACCCAATCGTATGTGTTTTGACTTTATTTCAGTGATACTAAATATGGATATGAATATTTAGATTCTTTAACAGGACAGTAAATATTCTTTGAGTTTTTTCAATACAGTGATACCTCTGTACTCGACCGCCTCTATACTCGACCAAATCGGTGCTCGACCAAAAAATTCGAGTAGAAAATGTATCGGACCCCGAACCGATTTTCGGTGCTCGACGAGCCGAGTCGACCCGAACGCGCTCCTCGGCTGCGCTCCTCGGCCAGCGGGTAAGCGTCAGTTCGACTCAGACCGCCAGCGGAGTAACACGTACGCAAATTACGTACGCAAATTACGTACGGAAATTATAGCAAAATATGAAAGTGGTGTACGAGTGTCCGACCTCGCGTCGCAGTACTAAATGGCAAAGTCAACCATTTCCACTATGTTGAAGCAGAAGCACCTGACAATGGACAGGTTCCTTCTTAAAGAATAGAGGAAGGCTACTGCCCAGCCAGATTCACCTCCACGGAAGAGAGAAGGGAGAAAACCCCTGGAGGCGCGTTACCTAGCGTCATCATGGAGGGGATTCCCCTTCCATGATGACGCTAGTGCCATCAACCACTCTCTAAAACGTAAAGTAAATTATACAAAATGGTTTATAATGCTTTATCTTTATCATGTACTGCTTGTGCACATTTACGTATTCATTGTTGTTTAGATACACGTTCTTATAATATTTTAGGTATTTTTCTAAATGGTAAGAACGGATTCAAATACTTTCCATTATTTCTTATGGGAAAATTGGTTTCGGTGGTCGAACAAATCGGGGCTCAACCACCACCTCAGAACGGATTATGGTCGAGTACAGAGGTATCACTGTATTCTTTAAAATAATATAGCTATAACAGCTTTACAGATATTCTGTCTGGCCATTACTAAGAGGTGTAATCTCTTTTGTTATAGGACATTCTTCATTTGGACCTAGTAGATTAACGTCAGTCTGTTAGTCATTGGACACAATTCACTTTTCATGTTGACAGAATCATTCTCTGTGATGGTCTCTAATCCAGCTCATCTCCTCCCTGGCTTCAGATATGACATCTCCTAATAAATGTTCTGTTGGAACATTAGTGTAATATCCTGTCCATCACTATGTTTGCTGAAGACATCCGTCCATTTGGCAGGGTTGGTCGTCAGTTCAGAATGGCCAACAAATGTCCTTCTTACTTTTTGGGGCCATTTTCAATCATCTTTTTTTTGGTATTAGGATCAATTTCAGCTCCTCCATTGTTGTGGATTGTGTTGTGAATTCATTCAGCTTTCACAGAAAACCATGTTCTTCACCATCAAAGTGCATGCCTTCAGCAAGTGTTGAAGGTTTCTGAAGGGTAAGCAGGAGATATGGAACAAAGGAACAGAAGACTAGAAAACTGATCACTGGTACCGAGGAATAAAAAATAACTTGAGAAAAAGTCATCATAAGAAATTTGGAATACATTTTATATTTTTTTAAAAATCAACAAATATTTTTCATTTTTCTTTCCTTCATGTCCTTCTGTATAATACATCATTGTCTGTCATTCATTCATTCATTCATACTATCATCTTCTGATCTGCTTCTTCTGGAGGTTGTCGTACATCGTATGTAACAAAATATCTTGTCATTTGAAAATCTGTAACCAGCAAGTGTTCAGCCTGATTTGCTGGAGCATATGTCCTAAAACACTCTTATGTATCATCATACATACAATTCTGCTGTCATACAGCTGATTTTTCCATCAGTTCTCTTGTAAAGCTTTGGCTTAATCTTAAATCGTTTTCTCTGGGAGATACTGTGACAAATCATTGTGAGATTTGTGCTCATTCAGACTTTACATTTCCTTGTTAAGACAGGTTACACTTGATCTCCATCCTTATTCCCACATCAAATCTGTTTTCTCCATCTTTTGCTCTGTTTATCGACTGATTTCTTTCCCAGCATCCACAAGGACTGTCTGGGGCACTTAACCAGTGACAAAAGGAAAATACAGGAAACATGAAAGGAAGAGAAAAGATTGGTGCTCCTGGTTTTGCCGTTTGTGACCCCAGCTGTTCTCAAGTGGAAGCATGCTGAGGCCTGATCTGACAGCATTCTGAAATGGTTACAAGCTTGATTCATTATCCCAAAATCATCAATCATAGACTTTAAATGTTTTCCCCTTTAGCCCCAACATCTGCTACCAGACGGGCAAAACAGCTGAAAAATAATGGCAATGATTGCCTCAATTTCATCCCTAGTTCCTGGTGGAGGGATAGAAAGAGAGGATCTCATCGCACTCTTTATGAGTTAGTGGAGGATTATGTTCTGAAGGCACTGTGGATTGGCTCTGAAATGCTTCTGGTTAAGTTCAGGAAGAAAGCTTTGTGTGCGAGGGAGATGGAGAGGTACATCAACCTTTCACTATAACAGCAGGGGCAAGTAACTAAAACGATGATGAATCCTTCCTCTGGTTAATCAGAGAACACTAATTATACTCCATAAAACAGAAGGGCTTCTCGTAAGTCACTGAAGCCATGTGAATAAGAGCAGACTTGTAACTGGCGACCAGGAAAACGAGTTAACTCTGACTGGAAGCATGACTCATTTTCCGCTCCACAAGTGTTAATGATGGGATGGTTGCCCACCTTTCTCCACCACTTCCATGCATCACACTGGCACTAGAACAGAGTGAAACTTCATGTAAATGAAGATCCCGCATGCCAAACTGCAACATCTTTGCTGCCCTCGAATAACACCGTGTCCCTGAAAACTTTGGCTTCGACTTATGGAGCGGGATCCTCCGGGCTTTAAAACGTTTAAAACAAAAGTGCAAGCAGCATCTACTCAGAAAAAGAGGGAGGCAGAGGGAAAAGCCAACAGTCAATGGCCTGGTTCGACATTCAAAGACAAGTTGAGTATTTACAGTCATCAACGGTGCAATGGACTTCCAGCAACAACAACAGAGAGCAATGGGGAACTTGGATGAGATACAAGCAGAAAACGAGGACAGATGTGTTCATAAACTGAGGAAGCTGTGAGCAACTCTTGTCTTGAAGATTGATATAATAATGAATTTATCTCTCTCTTATTACCAATCCAAAGTAGTTAGCTGACATTTGATGACAGTCCAATTCATCAAATAGAAAAATATACCACCTAGGCCATGTGTGGTGAAAGAAGGTGCCTGATTGTAGCTGTTAGTAATGGTCTTTGCAGGTTTTTGCCTGATGAGATGACAGGTTAACATTATATGGTTATGAAATACAAACCAAACAAATAAAAGCACAAGGCTGTACCACTTCCTTCCAAACTTAACCAAGTGGAGTCCAAAAGCTTAAATGTTGATATGACATGTCCATAAGCAATTAAAGATAAATTATAGTAGTGTAATTTGTTTTTGTTGCAGTAAGGATGATTTTTAATGCCTGAAAGCACAAAATTACTATAATACATCTGATGAATGTGGACATGGCTGTTGATTACCATCAGTGACTCTATGATTGCTTTGCCAGGTGTTGGGAGTTCTGGCAGTCAGACCTCATTTGCTGTCCCTTTCTCCTGTTTTGGAGCAAATGCTCCCTCGCCATTGATATTTTGATACGTGGCCAGTCTCTAACATTCACATTTCAAATTGCTCAACCACAGAGAATGGTGCTATCATAAGACACCGTAAGTGTAGTGTATGAGATGATACTCATTATGTAAGGTTTATCTTAAGAAACTGGTGTAATTAACTTATCACCTCCCCTGAGGAATCAGTTGGTTGTTTGGTTGGTTGGTTGGTTGGTTATCAGGATTGCATAATCCTGCTACAACGACTACTACTACGGATGCTCCATAAAACTGGTTCAGTTGGTGAAAGCTTGGGCCTTGTTGATTTGTTGTAAATTTTAATGCAGATCCGGAGAGGATATTTTTTCCATTTTCTTTATCAGTGCTAGATTTTTGTCAGGCATGGGTCACACATGGTAAACAGACGAGTTTGATTGTTTAGCATTGGCAAATAAATGTGTTGGGATTTAATCAAAATGGATTTTAAAAAAAGGAAATTGAACATTCATTCATTCATTCATCTTCCAATCCGCTTAATCCGCTAACGCAGGTCACGGGGTAGCCAGTGCCTATCCTGGCAGTCTCAGGGCGTGAGGGAGGGGACACTCCGGGCACGACGCCAGTGTACCGCGGAGCCACATAGAAACAAACAATCATTCACACACACACTCACTCCTATGGTCAATTTGGGACCGGCCAATCAACCTGAAGCGCATGCTTTTGGAGGTGGGAGGAAGCCGGAGAACCCGGAGAGAACCCACGCAGACAAGGGGAGAGCATGCGAACTCCGCACAGAGCGGGACTCAAACCCGGGTCCGCCGTGTTGTGAGGCAGCAGCGCTAACCACTGCGCCACCGTGCCGCCCGGAAATTGAACATCTTACAATAAAAAACTACAGTGATTTAAAATCAGCTGACTATGACAAGATTCACAGTTAACAGAATAACACCTTGGTTAATCTTTGAAAGAGAAGAGTCAACGGGTGCCCAGAGTCTAGAACAAATACAATTTCCTAACATGTAAATTCTACATATAAATGAAATTATGAAATATGTTCCAGGAAAACTGAATTTCTTCACTACAAAAAGCAGCTACATATACATCACATCCATTTGACAGTGTGTTGTGGATCACTAACATGTTTTTTGGACATGTCAGAAAATAAGTGTATTGAGAATGGTAATGTAAGTAATACACAACAGCAGTTTGTAGCCCTGTTTGCCAATAGAGATTTAAGTGATGCATATGGAATGTACTTTGAGAAAAAGACCAGAGACCTGAGTTGATTTTGCAGGCAGAGTAATTAGATTACTCAGTGCCTTCCTGAGGGGAAGAGGCTCTATTCTCAATACAGCGTCACATGACAGCAGTAGTCTGTACGCACCTGTAAAGATGTCTTGGCCCAGTCCAGGTGAGCGGCCATCTTTGCCGTTGTAGAGGTGTTGCGAGGTGGTGGTGCTCTGGAGGTGCTGCATGGACAGACAGTCGCTCAGAACATCCTGCTCCAAGTGTGGACAGGGCCGAAGCTGTTAGTCACAAATATAAGAATACAAAGAAAGTATTTACAAGAAATGATGAGTCATTTCAACTGAACTCCATATGGTTTGAAGATTTCCCAACCTAAGAACAAAACACAGCTGTTTTGCTTTTTTTCTTTCTGTAATAATGTGATTGTAATGTTAATATGAAACAGTAACTCAGCAGTTGAGAATACATTCTCAGTCAGGGGGAACCAGAGGGAAGATCATACGCTCCCTTTTTGCGTCATATGTTGGCATTGGATATTATGGGTAAGAATCACTGTACCAACACAGAGGCAATACAAGATGGTGTCTGTTTCTCTTATTGTTGACAGTAATGGGGGGCAACTGAAGACTCATTTCAGCTGCAGAGTTCGTTACATGCCACACAGAAGTAACCTAAACACAAAGAAACTTGTATCAGTTGGAAAAATGGGACATCTGCCTTGTGGATCAGAGCAGCAGCTGACCTCTGTAGTATACATCAGTGGATTTCTCTGAAATAAAACTGGGACACACACCACAACTGTGTAAACAACCACATATTTGATTTACTTTGGTTATTTGACTTTAAAAATATAAATTCAACCAAAGTCTTGTGGTAGAACTACATTTGATTAGATGTAAAAGAAAGAAAACATAGATGAATAGAATAATAAATAAATACATTTCAAATCAAACAGTGTGTAATATAGTGTGATGCGCCAGAATCACATCACCAACTAGAAAAAGTGGAATACACCTGAGGACTCAAAACCATCTGCTTTGGCTCCAATATCAGATTTAATTTTGCAGACGAATAATAGCAGTGGACATGATTTGCTTACTATTCATAAAAGCCTGGTTATAGTTCAGTCTTCTGTGCCATGGGCCTGCTTTGTTCTCCACAACACTAATAAAACCATCACTGAGCCACAGGGTCGCATGTCACCATGAACAAAGAAGCAAACACGCTAACATTACCAACACTGCTATTACAAAATGACACAGTTTACATCATTGCTCAGCTAATGATGAGGTGTTAACCAGAAACTGGGAATATAAAACATCCTTTATCTCCAAATTAAAGGGTCATCTGTTAAATATTAGTAATCCATTGTGAGCTTTGACGGCATGCAGTTACTAGCTATAAATACTTAAAAAAAATAAAAACCTCCATGTAAGAACTAATTTGTGTGGTGCAAGTCTTTTTTAAATGATGTATGTCTCCTACACAACATTTTTACAAAGGTAATTTTTCAACACTGAATTCTGCTGAAATCCAGGTTCAAATCAGACCATTTTAGCAAAACCAATTTCACCAGTTTTGCCACAAGAGTGCAAAACACTAAGTAAAATGATCTGTATAAAAGGATATGCTCACTTTTTTTCACACCCGAGTTTGAAAAATCTTCTTATAGAGTTCCAGATGGGAAGCAACTGTTAATGCTTCAGAAAAATTTTCAGTACAAAAATATGGGCTGTAATTATTTTGTATTTCTGTCACCAAGTCAGGATGTTAACTAGCTTGAAAGTATTCAGGAGTATAAAATACTAAAATATGTTAACTTTATGATCCCTTCAGGCATAAAATCCTGGCAGCATTACTGTGAGTTATGAGGCGCAGTTTAAGTGCTGTAAAGTACTTGTGTATTTTGTTATTATTAGAGTGGATTATCTTTAGAAGAAAGATGATAATGTTTGTTACTCACCATCATCAATCCATCCATCCACCAGTCTGACCATCCAGCCAACCAAAAATCCTTTTATTCTCCCATAAAAATAATTTCCACATTTTGGATTTGTGGTCAAACTGAAGGTGGAAAAAATTCTTCACCATTATCACAACGATCTATTCAAACCTTTGATTATTCTCGTTTATTGTCAGCTGTGAGCCAAGTGGACAGATACCCAAATCTGTGTTTGACTTCTATCTTTTTAAGACCTACAGCATCTGGACAGTGAGATCGATGATTATTGAACATTTCAGCACAGTTCCGCTCACCGGTTTTACAGCTGGCATCATCCACGCTATGATTTCACACTTAGATGCAATATGTCAGTAAATGTGGACGTGGATGTGGTCCTAGGGACTCTAATGAGTGCCCTGTAAAACATTCATCACGTGTAATTGGGGCTGTTTTCCCCTGTAGCAACACTCCTAACAGTTTTTCTCCAGGCTGCTCCAAGAATGGAGTAAGAGCATTTGTTTGACATTTGTCCATAACATCTGGCCACTGGGGTATTCCGCAGTACAACATATTAACAATGCTACAAGCGCACATGTGTTTCCTTTTACGATGCTAAGCGAAGGAACACATCATCCAGCTTGCAACTATCCAGCCCCTTCCACAACAATGAGCCCATTCTCTTATTTACCCACTTCCATTCAGGGAAAGAACAGGCTTTTGACCACAAACAACATGAAATGTGATCAAACCTGATCTATTATACGGGAAACGAAACCATCCTCTACCATCCTGCTGCCCAATTCCTTTAAACCAACCAGATGGGTCTGTGGATAATGTTCATTAGTAGACAGGAGATAATAATTGGTGGTTTGATGGTAAAAGTCAAGCTGGGAGCTGATGAGCTGCTCTGAACCGGGTCATAACAAAGCAGCCTCGTGCATGTATGCATGGAGTAAAATGAAACCGCTCTAATTTAAAGACATGTAATTCATCAATTAATTATTTTAGTTACTTTTACTGGTTGTGGAAGATAACACAATTACTTTCCAAACCTCCTCAGCTCCATTAATCTCTTCCATCCTTCTTTTGCAGGAGGTATCTTACCTTTCTATGCACCTGTTGCTCTTTGGCTGAGTGGATCTTGACGTGTTTGCGTAGCGAGCTTGGATCTGTGTAGCGCTTGGTGCAGCCGGGGATCTGGCATGCATATGGTTTCTAAAAGGAAACAGAATATTTCACATTTTTTAAAGCGAGAAATCCATTTTAATTCGTCCTTTTTTTTAAAAGACACAGAGACAGGAAATCAGGGTATGAGAAAGTAAAGATAACACGGAGTAAGATTGAAATCTGTTGAAGTAAAGGCAAAATTTAAGTCCTACCTTTAAGCTGAGAATGACAGATTTTGAGGTAAGAAGAAGAGGGAAAGAAGCATGGAAAAGAAAAGAAAAAGATTCATTATAAAACATTTCACTGAATGATCTCCCTGAAGTGTTTTTATAATGTGTTTCACCTCCTGCTTGTAGATCTATTATGCTTTATTCTTTTATCAAAAATAATCATGTTACCCCTGTCCTGGCTGTCATCATCTTGACTGCATGAAATATACTTGGGCTTAATCATTTGTTTTTACACAGTGAAGAAAAACAGGACTGCAATAACAATTACCAAGTGAGAGTTATATTCAATCAAAGCTGTAAACTATCAGTCTATATGTCAGTGCATATACTGACTAGATATAAGGAGTTATATTAGAATAACATACATGACATATGTAAAACTACTACACTGTCATGGAGTTTCCTCATCATCTCACATTTGTTGAGCAAGCAAATAAAACGTGTAGTGAGGTGATTGAGGGATTTTTTTCCCCCCTCTTTCATCCACACAAATGTTAAGTTGGCTATTAAAGTGTAAGGGGATACATGTCTTTAATAGTCCTGCCTCCACACCCCAACCTTCTCTGTAAATAAGCCATTGTTATTGCAAGGTGCTCACAGTGCCACTCATCTCCACCATGTTTGTTTTGTCAAGCAACACATTGAATATAGCAGAGAACCTTGAGTTAAAAAAAAAAAAAAAATCAAGCGTAACCTCTGTGTAGAATAAATATCATTAAAGTTTGAAAATGATTTTCCCCCAAAGTGCTTTTGGCAGGACAGGAACAGCGCATGCCATAGCGGGGTGTTAATGTGAAGCCATAAGCATCATGGTCCCAGATTAGCTGTATCATTTGTCCTACTGTGGAAAGAGGGGGAGCTTGAAGAAAACACTTAAATGATAGAATAACACAAGTCCACATTCAGAAATGAAGATTTTGAATGATTTATTATTACTTGCACTAAAGCACGGAATATAGTGGAGGGAATATTCTGGAAATATAAATACTAAAAAAAAAAAAGTTTAAAGTAAATAGGTCTTTCAATTAAAGTTCTGCAGAATGTGTTGAATTTGAGTCATCCAATTAAAAAAAATCACTTTGGAACATTATAGCTTTCTTTGTACCTGTACTTTACTCTCTACATTTTTCCAGTTTTCAAATAGAAACATTGTTCAACTATCTGACCTGAAAAACAGAGTTCTTTCCAACATGTCCAAGAAGAAAAAGAGGCATCCTTTGTAACAATCAAAGTAAACTGTTAATGAATAAACGACCCTAAATAGTTTTAGAGGAACAAACAGAGTTCAATATCGTTAATAATCTTGTAAATAATATTAATTGGAATGAAGGGTTGTTTAGAGTTCTGTTCATTCACAGCGATGCACATGTGGGACTTAATGGAGTGTTAAAGGACAGAAGGTGTTGTATGTTGTAACGACTGTAGAGACCTCTGAGACTCATTTGTGATGTTGAGAATATAAATATGAGCGAACCCTCTTGACTGAATATGACTCTATGGAAACAGAGTATTCGATGTCAGCTTGAACATTAAATTTACATTTATATAAACATAGGCTTCACAAGCTAAGTGATTAAATTCACGTTAAAAAAGAGGCATCAGGAGATGGCATATCCCCCCGGCCCCCATCAAATCAAATTGAGTTTATTCCCATGAAGTGAAATAAAAGCTCTTTCACGCTTGCAGTCACCAAGAAATAAATGTCCAATTTGTGCTGAAGAAAACTAAAACGATACACTTAGCATAGCTCCAGTTGCACGTAGTTTGTCGAAGGGAGAATACAAATAAAAATTACTTTTGTCAAGAAGAAATATGAGTTGTTGCCATGGAAATAAAAAAAATATACAAACATCTGCATAGATTTCTAACGGGCAAAAACACCATCACAAAAGCATATTTTAATGCACAATTTGATGAAGATATGCTAAATTATCTTTAAATGTCAGCTCTTGAAATAGCCCAAATTTAAGAGAAAGACAGAGAAGGAGCAGTTCTGGGAATGGTGTCACGGAGAGAAAGTCAATCACAACAGAAGTTTTCTGTTGTACTCTTTACTCTTTGTCTCCCTTATCTGCAGAATCACACAGGACCAGAAAGGATTTGAAGATATGGACAGCTTGTGAACTGGTATTTATGTTGGGAGTATTTGTGCAAAAGATAAAGACAGATATTGTAATGAAAACTGAAAGAATCCACCATGGTAGCAACAGGGTACTGTTATTAAGAGTTATTTACATGTGATGTCTATTGCATTTTTTAAAATTAGCTGAATCAAAAAAATCAAACACACAATTGATATTTAAAAGACGTGACAGGTGATAAGTGCAGATTGCTTAAAATACATCTTCATGTGGGCAATGACTTGAGAAATACAAGTTGTTTACTCCCTGGTGGTGATAAAGTGAAGTATTGGTGGGGCTATGCTGAGACATGACGAGTGGCAGCAGTGACTGATTCAAGCTTTCCTCGCTTTTCCACCAGCCAGAGAAACAGGAACAGCTCTGTTTGAGTTTACAGCTCCAATCCAAGTCTGTTATGGCCCAAAATGCGACTTTGCCTAATGGAACTAATCATTTAATGATCTGTATCGTGTCACTGCTAGTGTACAGGCAGTGAGAATGCCACACTGCCCTCTGACTGACAGCATATTAAAGTGGAACACTGTCAAGACATGGAAACAGACATTTAGGTTTGGACAGCAGTTCAGGTTTGAATGTGTAGGTAAATGTGGTGGAGAGACACAGTAAGGGGATAGGACACACACACACACACACACACACACACACACACACACACACACACACACACACACACACACACACATACACACACACACACACACAAACTGGATACATTGCTGGTTATCCAACAAGTGATATTTTGATTATGCATATAATTTCATCCTGGAATGGACTGAGTGGAGTATATTGTCCATATAATTTCTTGAGGCCGCGCTTGTTGCAACACAGCCACCACACAGCCTATTTTAACTGTAGTGCTGAGACATGTTAAGCATTAATCTGCTCTGAGGAATCAATGGGACGTAAGACAGAGCAGCGGGTTTCTGACCGTGTCTAGGTGCGTGCGCTGATGCTTGGCGCGGTCGCTGGAGTTGCTGAAAGCTTTCTGGCAGCCGGGATGCTGGCACAGGTACGGCTTCTCTCCTGTGTGGCTCCTCAGGTGGATCTTCAGGTTCTCCAGACGTGAAAATGCTTTGTTACAGCCTTCAAACTGGTGAGAATGGAAAACAGGACAGACACATAGGAATGTATGAGCACACAGATGCGCACACACACACACACACACACACAGTCAACCACACTCCGCACCACATGCATGCACACAAACATGAAACCACAAATACACTATTACACAAACATTTTCCAGCTTTACGATTAATCATCATAAAGCTGGAAACTCTTGGTACAATGTGGGCTCTTTAAAGGTCTGTGACTCTTTGCTTCAGGCCCTTGATCGCTCACACAGCCTGAGGAGTTTACTTGGCAACACATTATCAGCTTTGGAAAAGTGAGAAGTTCAAGAACCTGGGTAGTATAATCCCAAGTTTTTGTTTTCCATCGCTCCTGAATTATGCAGCTAATTGCAGAACCTTTGGTAGAACTGGTAGAGCCACACTCTGCACCTGCCTCAGGGCTAAAGCAGCATGTAAATTTCAGGGGAAACCAGAGTGTACTGTACAGTGGCGGTTAATGGGCTGTAATGCATAGCATGAGATAAGTGTTCTGCTGTGTATTGTGCATTAGACTGACAAGTGACAGTGGCTGTAAACAAGCTCATATCCGACCCAGCTTGGCCCATTTGATCCAAAGCACTCAGCCAATGAACACCACAGATTTGTTAACACATTAATGTTACATGAGGCTTCTCACATGTACACTCCTGCTCTTATGCGGAAAACATAGCTGATTGGATGATAAGGCTTGTCCATGTCAAGACCCCTAGAAGGACAGTGTGTAATCAACTGTACACATATAGAAGTATGGGAAGTGCTCAATGTTGCTTATATCTACCCCAGATTGGTGTCATGCAGCTATTTCTCATTTTACATTATCCATCCCTTCATTCACTTATTAAAAATGTTCCCAGCTATACACACACACACACACACACACACACACACACACACACACACACACACACACACACACACACACACACACACACACACACACACACACACACACACACAAAAGAATGGAGTTATAAAAACAGAATGTCGTTATCCAGACTGCAAGAATCAAATAATAATTAAAGTTGCAGTGTTTATAGCCATTTTTGAATGAATAAAAAAGTTTATATATAAAGAGATTTTAAGATGGGATTGTATTTTTGATAAATGCTATTTGCCTTGAAGAATGGATAAAAAAAATGTTTGATTCTATGTCAACAGCATACCTTGGGAAATGGAGCGCCAGGCTATTGAAAGCACAAAGCGATGACCCCGACTTCAGACCTGTTTCTTATAAAGGGCTCAGTCGGGGTGTTTGCTGCTGCGCCTCATTGTGCCCTGATCTTTAGTGAAGCCTGCAGCTTGGGTTACAGCTAAGGAGAGAGTGACAGTATTCTTCTAATGGGCCTTCAGCTTCATGTAGGCTCTATACTCATCCCTGGTCTCCTTCATTCACTCACACAGCACAGGCAGGACCTTCTATTCACCGAGGCTCCATTTAATAAAGGTGAAACCTAAGCCAGTCATGGTAGAGTCGTGTTGGATGACCATCTTGATCTGTGGGTGTATGTTCCTGTGTGGCTCAGTGAGACAGTCTTAATCTGTCCGATTATGGCTGCATAGTACTGACAGAATTTGTGAAACCTCAAAACCAACCCGTCACCGTGATAGCACGCTTTATGTTTACAACCAATTACCATGTCAAACACTTGGAGATATTTAATGTAGATGTATGCCATTCCTGCATATTTACATACCTTATCTTGAGCATCACACAACTCAGTATCAAATATCAATTTTATAACTCTTCTTTATTTTCTGTATCACTTATCAAATGTCTGATAATTAAGATATACCAAATCAAACACAAAAACAACACCAAGAAAAATTTCAACTGGAAACAAAAGCAGACTTGATACACAGTCCAAAAAAATTTGATCAGCTTTGTTTGGACCCGTTTGCTGTGTTGTGTGGCTGAAACTGATATAATCGGGACAAATGCATATCAACACGCCCAGACAGGACAACCAGAGTCACAAAGAGACAGGCGATTGTAAAGCACGACCACACGTACGACCATGAAAACTGTCTTTAAAAGATCTCATTGCACTCACTTGACTGTTTTCTATGGTTTTTGTGTGTGACAATGGTGGGAAAGTTTAATAAAAATGTCAGTGCATAGGAACATCGACACTACCAGCCATGACAGACATGGACCCTGCCGACTACTGAAATATGGCTGGCAGCACTTTAGTTTGGAAAACAAACAAGGTTGTTATAGACGTGCCAAATGAAACAATCTTTCATTACTTTCTTTTCAGCAACGTAAAGTCGAGGCTAAATTACAGCTACGGGTCTATGGAGGAAGTTAGTATTAATTGTGTTTAGCGTATTATTACCTTGGAAGGCGTACAAGCAGAGAGGTTTTACTGCCTGCTGGGAACTCAGTAGTCAGAACACTGTACAGTGATACCTCTACTTACAAATGTCTTTACTTACGAAATTTTCTACTTACGAAATTTCTCAGCAGGAAAATATTACCTCTACTTAGGAAAGAAATTTCGATTTACATAATGTAAAAACACAGTATCGGCTGATACTCGAATCTCCCACAGGTTCCTGAACGCAACATTCTCATAGCTGCTCTGCCATTGGCTATTACCTATTACGTATCTTCCTGGCATCCCATTGGCTAAGAGGGATGTCACTCCACCTCTGTGTGGAGCTAGATCGGTACTTTTGTAGTGTCTTCGGCATTTAACACTCGACCCGTGAGGTAGTCTGATAGTTTTGCACAAATATACCGGTAACTTTGTCAGTACGTATTCGCTATGGACCCCAAGAAAGTGACGGAGAAAAGAGGAAAAGACGAAAAAACGAGTTTTTTTGTCCGTACAAACAAAGCAAGAGATCATAGAAAAGCACAAAAAAGGGATGCGTTTGGTTGATCTCGCCAAAGAATATGGCCATAATGAATCTACAATCACCACGTTATTAAAACAAAAGGAAGTTTGAGGAGTTTAAGGCATTGTGTGGGTGGTTGGAGAAGTTCAGAAGGAGGACTGGAATTCACTCTGTTGTTCGGCATCGTGAGATAGGAGCGATGAACCAAAGAGGGCAAAAAACAATAGGGACAGCTGTTAAAAGGTAAATGACCTTCATTATTATTCTTTATTCTTTGTTTTTTACGTTATGCACAACCCTCATTTATTGTGTAATAATCTAAATTTGTGGGCTTGGAATGGATTAGGGCATTTGCATGGAAAACGCGTCTTTACTTACGTAATTTTCTACTTACGTAATTTCTTCCAGAACCAATTAATTTCGTAAGTAGAGGTACCGCTGCATATGCATGGACATTACCCAGAACACTGCATGAAAGGCTTAATCCTAAAGGAGATGCTGGGTTACGTTACTTCTTTCAGTGAGATCATGGATTGTCAGCACCTGAATGTCTGAGGCAGTGCTTTACAGTGAAAACACAGCATTGCTTACGTTGGATGACAGATCCCTACATCATCCATAAGGAGCTGCCTATCTTTTAAACTGCTTAGAAAGTAATGAGCATGTAGGTTAAAGTGGCATAATCAGAGTGTTGAAGGCTGAGGCTTCTGACACAGGAGTGACTTTACCTTTGATATTATCTATGAAAACAGTTTAGGCAGCACTAATCACATTAATTGCTTTAAACATGTTTAGTTTTCCTCCCTGGCAAAGCGTCAGATCAGGGTTAGCAGAGCTGGCAGCGTGGAGGGATGTGAGCCCCGTGTGACACCATCTCGCTCATGGTTGGGTGGGTGGGGGGCAGTAGCTCGGTAAACATTCGGGATGACAGCGGGGTCTTGACATGGCTGAAGGGTGTTAGAGCGGTTTGAAAGAGCGGACAGGCAGCTGATCACAACGGACAGATTATGGCCAATGCATTCAGGATAGCAGAGGTGTGGTGCACCTGAGGGCTTCATGGGAAATGATTCCTGACTGGCGGGGAGAAGAGCTAAAAGACAGCAGTGTGCGGCCCTCCTCACATACAGTGGGTCATTAGCCTGTAGCAGAATCTGCGTATGATGAAAACAAACCAGCCATTATGGAGGGATGTATTGCTACCGACGTGCACAGAAAGCTGACTGGTGTAAGAAACAAAACACAGAAAGAGGACAGAATCCCAGCAAGAAGACCCTTCTTCGCTTTGGAAAGAAATTGAAAACAGCCCATGCAGTTGAGGTCACAACCTGTAGAAGTCTTTTAAATAACCTACAGGTTTTTTGCTCTGAAAAATTGGACATTTCTGCACTTACAGAATCTCTTTTGGTGTTATTACAGAGATACGGAGACTAGAGACTCAGATTTAAGGTGGGAGGTGAAGAGGTTCTTCTTTATGGCAAAGAACTTGACAGAGTTCTTGCAGCCGAGGTCACAACCTACAGAAGCTGTGTTAGAAATATCCTCCAAGATTTTCACTCCTGACAGTTAAGCGTTTCTGTACAAGAATCTCCATCAGCTCTGACAAATCTCCCTGGCCCTTCACAGTAACGGCATATCAGGCCTCTGACTAATGATGATTAGATGGATTCAGCCGTCCAACTGCTTAGTGAAATAAAATTTACTATTTACTTGTTCAGAGGGGCCCCTACACTAGATGTCTCCACCCGATTTCCACTATGATTAGTTTAATACATCTGACTTTACAGCCGGGCCTGACGCTCATAACGGAAAACAAGCGGCAATGCTCAAAGAAGCTTGTGCAAGTTTTTAAGGATAAAAAAAACGATTTGAGGGCATGGGTTGGTTTATCACAAGGACGTCTTTTTTTCTGTCCTGACCAATGAGGAAAACCACCAACACTTCAAGATCTCTTTGCAGGGAAGACTGTGGAACAGCAGAGAGCCCTGGCTGTGGATGGGAGGAACATGTGCATTTAATCTGCCTGCTTCCAAATGCCCTGTGGCAACCACAGCAAAGAGCAGAAAAACGTAAATGGATGAAATTATATCCATATGATTCAACGAGACAGCTAAGGAGAGGCAGGTTTCTCATGCGCTTCGTCAGGATACAAAATTAAACACAGCTTTGCTAAAACATTCGCATTACATAGTTTACATATATCATTTCCACTGCGTAGCAGGACCCTTTTAGCAGCCAGTCTCAAAGTTGTGAGTGGACTTTTCTTTTTTTTTTTCATTTTCTTTAAGCAGGAGTCAAATGAATTCACACTCAGACTCATTGTTTTCTCATGAAACATCTGTTCTTCCCCATCTTTTGCACTTTGCTTAATTT
The DNA here is from genome assembly GCF_040054535.1 of Antennarius striatus. NCBI lineage: Eukaryota > Metazoa > Chordata > Actinopteri > Lophiiformes > Antennariidae > Antennarius > Antennarius striatus. Next base: position 16,698,780 of record NC_090782.1, on the reverse strand, counting down.
TTGAGAAGCCTTGATTTATTAATGGTTAGATATGAGAAGACACAGCAAATGAGTAAACACGAGGGAGTGTTGTCCAGATGCGAAGGAACAAAAAGCTCAGCTGATAAATTGGTGGGAGGAAGTAGTCATGTAAATGACTGAAGAAATTGTTCTTAACAGCCATTGTGCACTCACGCCTGAATAGTTTGGGGGCCGGATTAAAAACTATGTGGATGGCACAACAGGAAGCATTGCTATGATGGATAAATGAGGCTGTACACCATAATGAGCTGGAGCAGCTGTTTTGTCCCTCTCACGGACTGTTTGCTGAAGATTGAGGAGGAAATGTAGCGGTGGAGCTGAGCCCCTATTCTTGCCACGGAGGCCTGGCTGAGTGCGAGCCTGACTTCACAACGAACTAGCGAGGCTTCATGGAAGCATTTAACCTGATTCTGAAGCTGTCATTCAAATGTATACCAGCTCTGCAGCCCTGCATCAGATTAGAGAGCTAAGATGTGATTTCCTCTTTAACCAGGCAGCCCAGGGTTTAGCGGTTCACCAGGTTAAGGAAAAAGGAAAACAAGGTCACATTCTCAAAGAGACTCAGCGGACTGACAGGGAAGACTTCTGATTTCTAGCTTGACTCCTCCATCGCTCCAGCACACTAATCTAAGCATGGGCGTCAAGAAGCAATTTTCACACATACATATTCAAGTGTGTGAACAATTGGAGCTGAACAGCTCTCTCAGGAACACACTCTGCTCCTAACAAACATCCGTATCATTGCTGCTCAGGGAGAGAAGACAGTATTTGGATGCGGCAGACCCAGAAACACAGCAGCAGATTGCACAACTACACTGTCAAGCGCTCTTCAGACATATAATTTAACAGATTATTGGCTTCATTTATCAGTTAAAAAATAGTATTTTGGCTTGCAAGCACACTTAGGGTCTCTTTACATCAATATTGCATAATGGTTGTTATTCAGACATGATGGAGTGTTTGGAGGATATTTGGCCACTGCTATGCGACAGGAGTGGAACAAGCGTTTTTCCGTTTTACTAGCTGTGCCTGAGAGGGATCCTCTTTAGCAATGCACTGCAAGGGGAAAAATGAAATAAATAAAGCTGTGGAAATAATTCTTAACAACTCTGCTGCTGTGAAAAAACAGTGTTATTGACACAATTTCCTGGTTTATATCATGGTGTTCTTATTTGATTTAGCATAGGAAATTTTATTTCTACTATAGTCTTGTTAAAAAAGCAAACATTGATTATTTTCCGCTCAATGTAACCATGTTTTTGCAACTCTTTCTTCAGTGTGATAATATTCATGTTGGAAGTGTTGAGGACATGTTTGCCATGGTAAGATTGCTGTCATAAGTTTGCAGTAACATAAAAAATGAGATCATCAGCTTTATTTTATAAATAAAACATCCAAGAGGAGATATTTGTGCTCTTTTGGAAAACAGACAAAAGGCTTCATTCTTGCAAGGCAGTAAGAAAGATTCGTTTGCAACTGTATGTATAATCCAGTGGTTATAATGGTTATGGTTGGAGTGTTTGGTTTATTGAGGAGACACTCAATCCTGCGACCTCTCATTTTGTGAAAGCCTTCTAAAAAAGTCACCCCACTTTATGTCCAGACAGTGTGTTATTCCCACTATGAATCCTAACCATTTATAATGGCTAGTTATAGTGGAACACAAACCTTCTAGTGCCACGGCCATTAGTAACCATCAAGCCATTAATTATGAACCCATTCACGAAATCTGAACCTGCCATGAAAAAGACAGACTGGGGTTACACAATGAAAATACTAAACATGATCTGTGTTCTGAGCCGGCGCCTGGACTGGTGTTACTGGCTGTCAATGCGGGATCCTGTGTGACGGGGCTGTGGGCTACGGCATCCTCTGACACTCGGCCTTCAATCTGTCCAGCATCTTTCACTCACACCTGCCTCGATTCTCACTCTCGCGTTCTCTCTTTTACGTCGTTCTGCCAGTGAGCTCCTGTTGCTCCGGCGCCACAATGAGGTGTTGTGTACCTCAACCCACTCCATAACTCAGCTGCAATTCAGGGGGACGATGGGAATGGATTCAGCAGCAGGCAATAATGGGAGGAACATTATGATCAATTGATCCAACTTTATTTGTTTTATGTTACTTTTTTATATTGTGTTATTTTAGTTATAGAATTCCTGTGATGACTGGCTTGTATCCTCAAATCCTCGTCTATTATTTTCCCTTCTGTCTAGCTTCTTCAAGTTTGTGTCAGCCTTAAATCTCTAACAAGGAAAGACTCTTTCTACTTTAACATACTCTGTCTACCTCTTTCGTGATTTTATTTGTCCTTCGGGGAAAATTGTCTAAAAAATGCATAACGTGTCATATTACTCACTCAAAAGACATGTCTTGATTGTGTTCTATTTTGGTCTATTGGGGCTAGTGGTACTGGAGGAATTGGCATCTTTGGACATAGACCTAAAAAAGAAAAATCTAGGCACATACATTGCCAGCAGCTGAATTCTAACAAGGTCAAAGTACTTTAATGCAATATTTCTAGGTAATTGTATTTCCTACTAAATACAATCACACGTCTTTACTAAATTCGCATTCAGTGATTTCAGACGATAAGGCAGTTGTAGGTTTCAGTGTTGCCCAACAGATTTCATGATTTCATGTGACACCCTAATATACATGGTGTTCTTCTATCTTAATAGTCAAGAAAAGAGCTGATACAGCTGTCTAAAGGCTCACATCTAAAACTGAACACACTAGGTGGCTCTAAGTCTGACATGATGACAATAAAACACTGAAAAAGTCACATTACTTAGCCAAGACAAACACCTAAACGCCAAGACCTCTGCAGAATTCAGACGGAAAACATGCCAACAGAATTAAACAATAGCTCAACATGGCATTGTGATCAACACCAACCCAGGGTTTAGGGGAAGAGAATGTGTTTATGCAACCCTCTGGAGACAGACCTGACCGCAAAGCCTTCTGGAGGAAAAAGCAGCTGCCCAAGATATGTGGTGCAACTGGGATGCCATGGTGCCCCGAGATTTGTTCTCTGGAGTATGCCAGCATACCAAGATTGTGTTCTTTGTGCTCTCTGCGGCTTTCGGACTGCAGTTTCCAGCAATGTGGATACGGCTGGTTGGAACATATCAGACTCCTCTAGACATTGGATGTGTCAAGTCGAGTCACAGCTCGGGCGTTTGCAGTCGACACATCACTATCCATTCACATCTCAATAAATCAATTCACCACATTTTAGTATATAGCTCTCAGTTCATATTCAATAATTCAGGCCACACTAACATGTCTGTGCCCGCTGGCATATAGGAAAATACATTTGCTTGAGTACAAAACCACTCCTCATTCCTGGGCAATTACGGCAGATTGGAGCGGCTCGCCATCTGCAAAAATCCTGAGGCTCGGCTATTCATTGGCATTCTCTTAAGTAAAGGTTTTCATATTCATGGAATATTTCCTTCAAAATTTTCATCAGACATATGTTTATGTTAGCTGTAATGCGAGTCTCAGCCTGGTCCTTACTCAATTAGCCCGTTAGAGCAGTCGCATTACTACACATTTTTCCAATATACAATATGTATTTCCTGTCTGTTCTTTAAATCATGCATGACTTGTAATGTAAATTTTTTTGACTCGATGCCTTTCAAAATGAAAGATATGCCAAGGATGCAGCTCAGCCTACACAAATGACAGCTGTTACTCGGCACAGTACGAACGATGGCTGTTAGAACGGAGACAAAACAAAAGGATATGTGCTGACTTAAAGGATTCTTACTTCTACTCAACCATTCGGGTTCTAAACCTCACATAAACTTTTTTTTTTACAATGATGTACAACTAATTCCAAAGCTGACCCAACTGGATGTGAAGCAGATGTTTTTAGAGGTGAATAATAAGCGAGTGGGCTTCTTTCTGGAGAAAATTAAAAGATGATTGGGTATGAATGACACTATGAAGTAAAGGTAAATACAAGTTTATATGTGAAAGTCTCAGTAGAGCTGGTTCTAGCGTGTCACACAATAATAGAATAAGAAAATTCTGTCTCATGTCCTTATATTTCCCTATGTTTTAGAACAAGTGTTGCCTCTTCAGTCCCATCTCTTGTTAATTACTGCTGATGTGAGTTTGGTAAAGGTTATATTGATGTCTGTGCGATTTCTTGAAATAATCCACACTTGAATTTTCTACTTTCCATTTGGATCTCTCTCCACTCTTTCACTCTGTGGTGGGCATTTGAAAACACGCTGAAGGTCTTGACAGTGTAAACACACACAACTGCTCTACACGGGCCTTGGAAAGCTTGGTCGACTTGCAACAAACACTCGAGCTGTGTGCGAAACGGCTCTGCTAATGCTTCAAAAATGCTCTTAACTCAAGTCCGCATTCAGTACATACCACATCACTTGTCATACACAATGCCCTGTGATGAATTCTGGGCAATAATGTCATTTTCTGGGATGACATCAGTGCGGCTGAATTGACTGTCTGGCACCGTTTCTTCCAGCCTTCACAAAGTTTCTCAAACATACAAATTAAGTCCGGCACACCAACCACAGAACGCAGCAGTGCATAATTTAAACTTGACACCTTAACATAAACACATCTTTCACTACATAATTTATCCATATTTCTCTGTGTTTATTTTGTACGGTAGCAATTCGGTTTCTTGTATTATATGTATATATGTATATATATACCCTCAATATATATATAGTAGAGAGAGTGCGGCACACACACTTTAAGCTGCAGGTCTTGCTTTGTACGCTGAGGTGTGGTGGGGTCTGCCTGGGCGGAGGTATACTGTCGTTCTGGAGTTGTGGTGTGGCAGACAGAAGTGGTCCCAGTGTGTATAAATGTTCCTCTTGTTTGCTTGGTTGGTGGGCGATGTGAAGGCAGCCAGGGGTGGATGTTCCTCTGGACTCGGTTGTATGCATTGCCATCTGACAAGTCAGCAAAAAACAAAAACAAACATCTGGATGCTCCCAGAGATTTACCTTAGCTCAACACATACACAGCACACACACACAACCAACTGACCAGTTTGGTGGGCATGTTTGCAGAGAGGCAACTGTGGCACAAATTGTAACTGGGTACAAAAAGAGCCCAGTGTGTGAATGTGAGGAGTGGGAGAAGACGGTATTCTCAAAGAAGAAAGGACGCATTATGTCTCTGTCTCCTTAAATGCCACAAACATATTTCAGCTATAATTATCTGTTTGACTTTTGCAAACAAATGGTTAAGTACGCCTCCACAATGCACACGATGCATGACGGTGGACAACCAGGGGAAACTCTAAAAGTCTGGAGGGTTTGATTCTAAGCAACAGCATCTTGAACATGATGGAGACCCTGGACACCCAAGCTTCACCTATCCTGATGTATTAGTAAACTGATCTGGCTCAGTAGAGAGGTTAAACTGATTATGTTTTTGGATGGGACGCAATTATGACACAATCTCTATGCAATGTATAATGAACTGCAGCCCTGGGTCTTCAGGTTTCCGATACCAGAGTGTGATTAAATGTTAAGGAAATGGGGAAACTCAAAATATTGCATTCCACACCAATTAAATTAGAGTGTCTCACATGTAGTAAATCCTGCAGGCTTTGATACCTGGTGGGGAGGTTGACAGCAAGGTAGCCACAACCAGTTGACCTTTTTGTAGCTTGAGCGCATTTTATTACCGTTGAGTATATTTTTTTTCAAGATACAGTCCACTGCTAACATTGTGCATGTCATCTCAAAATTGATTGTTAGAAAAGCACCCTGTTTGTGAAAAGCAGTAATCCCAAATGTTCTTGTATATTTGTTCATGTTAAAAACCCTTGGATAGATGAAGAATCCAAACAAAACTACTCAATCTTTTAAAAGCAAAGTCCAAAGAGATTCTTATTTACTTAGCTCTACCTGGCACAGTTTATTTAACGGCTCAGTAAGAAGCGAAATAAAAAATAAAAATAAAAACACATTAAGAAATTATTTTTTATTGGAATTTTGGCAGAAGATTTTCCCATTCAAGAAATTGTTAAACATTTAGATGTATAATAATAGTAAAAATAATTGTAATTGTAATAATAATAGTAATTGTAATAATTATTCCGCGGTGCACTGGCGTCAGGCCCGGTGTGTACCCTACCTCACGCCCCCAGTCGGCTGTGACAGGCTCTGGCACTCCTTGACCCATGACAGCAGACAAAGCGGGTATTTGACGGGGAATTGATGAATGATTATTAATAGTGCAAGTTAATTAAATAATCTAAACATGAAAAAACAAAGATGTGAATGACTTTTCATTTTATCAGTCGTACAACGAAAATATTCCGAAAACTTGTCAGCCCAAGAAAGAAATAAGGAAGTTTCCTTATTCTCTGTTACATCAGACAATCATTCAGAGCCAAACAGACAGACAGAAGGTGAATTGAAAATTGCACTTTTTAAATCATTGTCTGACAAACTGACATTTTATCACCTCAGTATCAATCAGAGCTACTGTATATCCCACTTTGTTAAACTTTTTCATTCACTTTTGTCTTTAAGGTAAATTATTCAATTGTAAGCATAAATACTTGCTAAAAATATTTTATTATATGTAATTATATTTAAATACAGAAAACAAAACATAAAAAAATAAGAACCTCATTTATGGCCAGTAAAATTAATAATTTAAAAAAATAAATAAATGTTTCTCAATACTTCAAAACTCTCCATATCATGTCATTATTTGACATACAATAAATGCATATCTGGCCAAGCAAAAACATCCAGAGGTGATCCTAATAATAATGCTTCTGCATATGCATTCAATGTTGGGTTTATAGCAGTGGTGCTGAATTCAGATCTATTGGAGAGAAAGAGGGAGAGAGGAAGAGGAGGAGGGGTGGAGGAGGTTGGGAGAATAGGGGGTGGGGGGTGGGGCAGAGTTGGGGAGAGAACTGGACCACATTACTGCAAAGAATTGACTGGGAAACGTTTCTTGCCCTGACAAGAAGTTGGCCTGGCCCACTCAACAAGACAAACAAAAAAGATCAATCAATCTAGCAGGACTTTCATTCGTGTGCCAAAACATCAGTCCCAGAGCTACTCTGCCAGCAGTTTCATCATACTAATATCACATCTGGACAGTGATGTGTTACTATTAGTGTGATGACTGGACTGCCGAGCAGCACAGCAGACCTGACAGAAAGAGTAAAACTACTGGATGGGATTATGGCTTTGTAGAAAGAGACCACTACACTACCTGGTGAACTCATTTGCCTTGAGAGTAACTGACAAAGTTAATTCTGAACATTATTAGGTGGGTAAGCTGAAGTCGGGGACCTACAGATAAAAGTCCTACAAGCTGACCTCCATCAGGTTCTTTCCTGGCCCTGATGAGGTCTCTACAGTGGCAGCTTGACAGACTTTAAAGAGCTCTGTTTCCGAAGCATTCAGCTGCTACTGACATGCTGAATCAATGCCCTTTCTCTCCTATTGGCTCTGATTACTTTAAATGAGACATATACAAAGCTCTCCCCTCCCACTACACCGGAGTGAAAGGAACCAGTTGGCCTCGCTGATCCAAAATACTTTGAATCGGTAATTCAGTTCCACGCATAACTGAGTTTCTCGGTTCAGGTTAGCGGTCCAAAGCATTGTAACTGCAACTAGAAGTTTCTCAATGTTGTCATTAACGTCGGAATTACATGCCCCTTTACAGAATGAAAAAAAATTGTAGCTCCTGAAAAGGGAAAAATTTGCAGAAAATAAGTGTGATGTGTATTTCTGTCTATGCTGTCTTTAGGATAATGAAAATGGTTTATATCTTGACTGCAGGTATTGGGTTTTGGGGTGCCAGTGGCTCAAAAACAGGCTCAGTTATCGTGGTTTTGAAATTGTCTAGACAGGCCAGGGTGCCAGGAGCTCATACGGGTACAAACACATTAATATCAACGTCACTCGCCACCTGCACCCAGAGCCCAGACAGCTCCAGTTTCAGGCAGCATTCAGAGGAAAACTTGGGTCATGTGCTGCACCTCAGTTTTAATTAGCTAATGGCACTCCCTGTTTCATCTCCTGCGTCTGAGCTGCTCACAAAAGACTCCATTTATCCCTGAAAACAAACGCCATCTTGGCTTTGGCCTATGCTCTATGTCTCAACATTTGCTGCCGAGGGATTTTGACACTCTCCTCCAAAAATCAGTCTAATAAATCTAAATATATATGTTTGTTGGTTTCACACCACTGAAAAAGAGGAAATTCCATGATCTTCACTATTTTTTTCCAGTGGGCCTCAACGTCCAACTTTCCTTCAACAAGTGGTTTGACTGAGTGGTTCTTTGAGTGGTGTTTGTCTGTACGTGCACACATGAGTATATGTTGGGCAGGGTCGCTTTCAGCAGTTAATACTAGCCGTGTTTCATCACTGTGGGATTAACGTGCAGGTTAGCGTCTCGTCCTTGGTCCTACTATAGGAGCGGGACTGAAGAGAACTCTATATCACATTATTGATCTCTGGGATAACAAATCAAGAACTTCAATCAGAAGGCACAAAATACTCAGGATGCCTTGCCATGGGTGCATTTTTTTAAATTAAGATAGAATTTATTTCATATTGTTCTTGTCAGTTTCCAAATTAAAATGAGATTTAAATAAAGAAAATGTCATGTCAGTAGATGGAAGAAGTTCACAAAAAACATCTTTTGAGTTATACTAAATATGAAATGTGATGGTCAAATGGATGGGTTGGGGATAAAAAGTTAAAACTGTAAATTGCCAAATAGATGTTGAATAATGAAAATGTTCCTTAATGCAAAGTACCATAAATTAACTCACTTTATACTAACTCAGCATGTCCTAAAAAATATGTGTTTTCATTCAGGTCCAAAAATAAGTGAAACTTAATATCAGATACAGTCTGTGTTAAAAAAAAAAAGTGTACATTTTCCGTGCTTTTGTTTGTTGTTCCGATCTTTTCAAATGATTCTTACTTTAGCGTTCATTTCGGTCTGTAGTGTAGCAGAGCCACTAAATCAACTTTCATGCCCTGAACCACTGATTGAATCCTTGATCCCACAACAACATAACCTCCTTTAATAACACTTAAAGCATGTGATTGTTTTGGATAGCACTAGAAAAATATGAATAAAAATTATGCCAAAGAAATCAAATAAAGCACAGGCTAGTGCTCCCGCCTGAAGTCACTCTGCTATATGAAAGCTCTGTCCTCTCCGCTCACAGAGCTTCAGTGGTTTAAGGAGGATATGTTCTGACCTTCATGGCTCGCAGAACAGTCTTCAGATGCTCAAATCTGTTGGCCTAGTCTCTGACAAAGACCAATATCAAAGTCTGGGGCCATGTCAGGGCTACTCTCACTGGATATATTTTTAATATTTATGTAGACACAGGAGAAAATGTAATAAACTAAAACAACAAGTGAATTAGGCATGAAACACAACAGGATATTGCAGAGAGATTATGTTGTTTCCTCTTTGCCGGTGTGTCCTTCAGTTTCAGAATGACTGCCCGACACAACAGCAGAGGCGCCGCCTCTAATTGTCAAGAAGAGGGAACCAAACTTATAGGATTTAGTAGAACTTTAGTAATACATTAAGTGATCCACAAGTACAAAAACACAATTTCTTAAAATATCTAGCAGGTACAAACTGTAATAGGGATTACACACACAGACACCCACAAGCACACACACAATAAAAAATATACAAGGTATACAGTATTCAGCATTTATATATTTTGAATCTCTGCTGGAATCAGGTGCTGGAAAGGTACTAAAAGAATTAACTCTGGATTTTCAGGAGCGTTTGATTGTAAACAGAACATCTCATCTTCTTCCTCTTTACAGATTGCTCAAATTCTTAAATGCCTTTGTCTATTGCATGAGTACAACACACACACAACAGGCATCGGAGCTTGTGGCCAAAAAGAGCATTAAATGAGACCAAAAAAAACAAAGAGTTTGGGATGACCTCAACTGAAAAAAATGAGCAGGCATGCGGATTAAAACGCAGGCAGTGACGCTAGGTTTCAAGCACTACAGTGTTTGAATCTGTAAAGACTATATGCAAACACAGTTACAAATACACACGGAGGGTGTGTTTGTTTTCTCTGGCCCTCCAGGTTTATCTGCTGAATTCCCACATCAACATCCATTCAATCCCTGCTGATTACATGTGTTTATTCAAGCTTGAAAATGTTTCACAGTTCTGTTTATGTTCGGCCGTAAAACCAACCCAACGTACTGTATGTGGAATCAATACTTCCTATTGTGAGAGTCCATGGAAACAACGTTCCAAATTTCATATTACTGATTGTGTGTGTGTGTGTGTGTGTGTGTGTGTGTGTGTGTGTGTGTGTGTGTGTGTGTGTGTAATGAGGGTGATACAGAGGTTAGGGTGTATCACAGTGTTTCAACGTGCCTCGTGTCCATAGACAGAGTCCAGTGGCTTGTTCACACCGAGACAAATTGTTCCAGCCCTCACACATGGAAAACGTCCCCGAAAAAACACAGAGACCCAAACACCTTCACATTCAGCACATATTTCATATATGTATATACATATAAACTGTATATACACACACATATATACATATATAATATACAGTATTGATATAATATCTGTATTACCTTTTCCCACACTCTTATCGACTGCTCAAAGCACTTTTGTCACGTAAGTCCGAGACTCATGGAAGAAAGCGCACTCCGAGATGCCGTCAGCCAATAGAATGCGCATACAGTATCACTTGACTGCCTCCCAAACATCCGCGATGAGGTGAAGTCGCGAGCGTTGATGCACGAATCTGCACTGTATATATGTGTGTGTGTGTGTGTGTGTGTGTGTGTGTGTGTGTGTGTGTGTGTGTGTGTGTGTGTGTGTGTGTGTGTGTGTGTGTGTGTGTTAACAAAACTTGACTTCAGTCATCAATGGACTAAATTAACTTCTATTACTAAACTTCCAAGAGCAGTGATGACAACGTGAAGGAAAAAAGACAAAGCAAGCCTTTAATATATCACAAATGCACGAAGCAGCAAATTACTTCCAAACTTTGTGTTCACACTGAGTCGAGGAAGTAGAAACACTAATACTCTGACGTGACACAAAGCAGGGACAGCAGCAGCACCGGAGTTTGTGTGTTTTTGGCTTCAATCAGTATTCAGCTCAGATGTGCACTAACAAGCCCCAGAATCCGTGGAATCAACACGAATTATTTCTCCAGCTGTGCAGAAAACTGCCATAAAATGCAGCATTCTATTAATGGACTCTCAATAGAGCTAATCTTACGACCACAGCTACTCAGAAAGAAGTAAGGACTGGCATTTTTTTTTTTTTTTTGTCTGTCAGGAAAAAAGGCAATTGAGATAAAACAGGTGCTGTAGCAATATTGTGGACTCTATAATTAGTATTTGGATGGTTTCCTAAATTTGAAGAAGACCACTTTTGACAGGGCCTTTGAGTGAAGCTGTGAATTAAGCAAAAAAGTTGCCGACCATCCCTCTGTGGCTCCTTCTCTAGACTACTACATTTCTCCTCATGTTTGGCTTGGATATGAAGCCAATTCACTTTATACTTGCGGGACAGCTAAACATTTAAAGCTCCCATTTAAAAGGATCAAGTGTAGGCATTGTTTGGTTATGTTAACCATATGTGTTGGCTTTTCAGGATCTGAATCCCCTCTCAAAAAACAGAGTGCTCATGAAAATAAACATGGCTTCGCCCTACACAAATTGTGGACTAATTGTGTATTTGGACTGAATCATTCTTAAGGTTGGAGGGCTTTTTCCATTTGCTAGGGGACGGTGGGGAGTGACAGCTTGACATTGATTAGTGTGTTGACTTGAGCAATTGGAGCCTTACCTGTAAAGAATACAACTACAAATCTATTTATACTGACAAGGTAGTACTGCTCTTACAGCAGCTCAAATCTTCAGTGGAAATTTTTTTTTGTTCCACTACAATATAGGAACTAAAATCATAACCGTTTTTCAAGCAAAACAAAATAAAAGTTTATGTTGAAAAGTAATCAGCAGTGAAGCAAGTCCAGTCTTGTTTTTGGACAAAAAGAACTTGTATCTTCCAGAGGGAAAAAAATCATCTTGAGGGACCATATTACTTTGAAAAATATGTGCTTGTGTTTAATTCAAACAAAAAGCCTTTTTTTTAACAGATGGTTGCAATTATGGGACAAACTAGACTCACATTAAACCAATAAATGCAACAGAATACTCAAAAAGAGGCCAAAACCTGTGTAAATAAGACAGCTGACCATGAGGGGATTTTCACCAATATTGATGCATCTATTATGTGTATTACTGGCCAGAGATGTCTGGGGTCTGGTCAGTAATCGGCAGATAATCTTACAGATTGTGATGACTCACCATACACTTGTTAGGTTTTTCTCCAGAGTGGACTCTCATGTGAATGAGCAGCTTGTAGCGCGCGTTGAAGGGCTTGTACCGTCGAATGCAGCCCGCCCAGAAACAGGTGAAGTCCTCACCTTTGCGCTGGTCGATGTGAACTTTCTCAATGTGCCTCACAAGCTCCTCCTGCTGCTCGTACGAAGCGCTGCAGTCGATCCAACGACACACCTGCTTATCGGCTGGCGTTCCTCCTCTGACTTCTTCCCGCTCTGGAGCTTTGTGAGACCCGGGAGGGCCTCCAGTGTTCGGTTTGAGCTCCAGGGAAGAGGTTGGTGCTGTGTGCTCAGTCTGGTGGTGGTGCAGCAGGCTCCCTGGACCGGGCCCGATATACTGGTGCAAGTGGTAGGGCGGAGGCATGCTAGAACAGGACGGATGTTGAGGGTGACGAAGGTGCCCGCTGCGACCACTCAAGTGATGATGATGGTGGTGATAGTGGTGCTGAAATAGTTCATCTTCGCTGGGAGAAAAGTCATCCAGGGGCTCCTGCTTCAGAGTAGCCCCTAGTCTTTGTCCCCCCTCCAGGAGACTCCCAGCTTCAGGGCCTTGGTGCAGCATTTCAGCCATCAGGCCCCCACTCATCAGTAGCCCCAAACCGTCCGAGCCTCCCCCTCCTCCCCCAGCTGCTCCTGCACCCCCACGCCCCTGAAGCATGGAGCCCTGATCCTCACACAGCCCCTGGCTGTGCTCCGGCTCCACCGATGACACCGAAGAGGTGGAGGAGGAGGAGGAGAGGGACAGCAGGCAGGCTGCACCTGAGGATAGCTGACAGCTCTCCTGTAGCGTGGCTTGTTGGGGGCTACCGCGGGGTGGGGGCCTCTGAGGGGCTTCCCTTGAGCAGGAGTTAGAGGGTGGGGATGTGGACGAGGAGGAGGAAGAGGAGGAGAAGCCGGCGCTGCTGGCGTGGCTGGGCGAAAGGTTAGCGCGGAACCCGTTGATGGAGGCGACCATAGACATCGAGGAGGAGGAGCAGATAACGGCTGTGATGTTGATCTCCTCGGAAATGGCGGCGGTGGCTGATGGGGAAACCGTGACGGCGTTGCTGCCCGCGGTGGCGGTGGATTGTGAGGCCAGGGATGGGCAGTGTCTCTTCAGACTGCTAGCACTGAGCAGCTGCGCTGAATGATGGGAGCTACTTGGGGACAAAGCCAGGGAGGAGGAGCCATCTTCATTATTAAACGACTGCAATGCGTCCCCTGACACAGCGCTACCTACACCGCTCATTGTGCAAACGACGCTACCGCCGTTGCTAACGTGCGGCGCTCCGACTAGCTCATCCCTTGCACCCCCCAAAACCTGGGCTGCACTGCAATTTGGAAACCTGTCCTCAGATGTGCTATGGACCATGGATCCTGTGTTGGAGATCTTGTAACCCATTGAGTTCTCCTGTTTGATTGGGTAAGGGACAGAGGGTTGAGCTCTGTTGCCGCAGCCGAGGCCGGACGAAGCCCCCGGCATGGTCCTCGGAAAGGCAGGGGAGGACCTGTGGGGAGAATAACACACAGAGAGGAATATAGGAGTGCTCCTGAGAGGAAAAGCAGCGATGAAAGAGTTTCGATTCCTGCGTACCCCACATCTTCAAGTCATTCTCACTCAGTTTACATCAAAATCACCAAATAAAACATTTCAACTACGTCTCTCATTTATTGTAAGGGACATGGGGAAGCATTTGATGGACCATGCTAAGGATTCAGTGCCATACGGTAGTATGCAGTAATGATGAAGAGTTGTTTCATAAATAAATGAAACAGGATCTTCTAGAAATGTCAGGAAATGAAAGGGCATTTTTGGCTAAGAATAGAGAGAAGGGTGGGATGGATTGCTACTGAGAGGCCACTGGCTGGTTTGTCCACCTGACAAGCTTTGAAGACACAAAGGGGTTAAACCCAACCCCAACATGGTGAGAAAAAGAAAGTCACCTGTTTTGGTAGCATAATTGCTGTCTATGAAGGGTCACCGTTTACAATACTGTGTATTATGGTGGGAATCTCTGCCCTGCTGAATGGAGAACCCAGGTCAGATTTCTCCCTGGTTTGCTGTGATCTTCTAAATAATCATTCCTGTCAGTTGGCTCATTATGGATTTTGTCCAAAGCTCCTGAGTGATGTGAGAGGAGCTCTCTTCTCTCCCCGCTATCTCATGAAGGAATAGTCTTTGTCTCTTGCATGCTGGGGGAAAAACAGAGCACACGCTAGCAAGGACTGAAGAGAGCCACTGGCAGACTGTCATCATTGTTAATAAAGACTTGACCTGGTCTCTCTTCTATTCAGAATGCCATTTCCTGTTTGGCTGTAGTGACAATATTGAGAGACAATATGGGAGAAATGCATGTCTGCGGACAAACTGTTTCAGTCGGATGACTGAAGAAAGAGGAGAAGAACAAGGGGGCGGGGGGAGATAACAGAACTTCCCAGGAAACTCTTTTAACTTGACCAACAGTAGTCAAAGGTTGCACAACAGAAGATTTGCATTAGTGTAAAATTAATGTTGCACTTTAGACCCCTTCAGTGTTATTTTATGAGAATGGAGAAAATTTTCCAGCTACATATGTGAGCATCTGACTCACAATAGCAAAGATAATGAAAAACACATTGCACCTACACAGATATAGTAATGCTATACCCAACAGGAACAGCTCGAATCTGTAACAGGAATAAAACTATAAACCATAACCATAAAACAGCAATGGCAGTAGCAGTTTACCTGGGGTCCTGGTGGGAGCCATCCTGCATGAGGAGATCGGTTGTAGGTCTGTCACAGTGGAGGCTCTGGGTATGAAGCCCCCCTAAATGACCTCCACCCAACAGTGGCAAGCTCTGCCCACATCGCATGAGGGTGCTCTCAGCTTCGCCCAGCTCTGAACTGACATCCTTCTCTGTACAGTAAGCAGCATTCACTGAAAGAAGAACAAGAGACACATCATTTAACTGGTTAAATTCTTGTGTGGATACTTATGTGTATTTAAGACAGCAGAGCAGTGACCCAGCATCACTCCAAAACCAAATATTGGCAAAGCAGATAGGATCAAGTGATCTGTCCTGGAAGATTAATCCATTTAGAGTGGGACCTGTGCCATCAATGACATGTTAAAATTAGATTAGAATATTCTCTTGAGGTGTAACTGTTGGCTGCAATAACAAGCATCTTACAGAAAGTTCTTTGGCAAAATCCAACTTGTGACTAGTAAAAATAATACAATTTACTGCCAAATTTTATTGCTGAAGTAATTGAGAAATTATATTCCAAATGATGATGCATACATTCTGGAAAATAAGATACAGTAACTCATGACAATATGTCAGGAAGGTTCCAGCTAGTAAAAGCGTGACTGCTAATTCTGTCTCTTCAAGTCCAGCATCAGTTGAGACGATGGTGATTGTCATTTAATTTTACATAAAAAATGTAATACCTATTTTGGGAAACTTTGCAGATAAAGTAAACGATTTAATCTAAATTGCCTTTCTTTACATTGTTGAAGATAAATTGCTTCGCATTCAAAAAGCTTGTCGAGTGATTTACGCTTTTACATCCAAGCACTTAAATGAATTTATTAGAAACTGTGTTTATAAATGATGCTTGAGGTGGCATCTTGTCCAATCAAATATATGTAGTATTTTTACTATATATACAGTATATACATATATACACACACACATATATATATACACACACATATATATATACACACACACATACACATATATATACACACACACATATATATATATACACATACACACACACACACATATATATATATATGCATTACTTTTGCATGGGTCACGGTCATAGTCAATGTTGGGCAAACAGCCCAACATTACTAGAGGACCTGAGGAACCTGGTTTCACTCAAAGCTGTTAACAGAAGACAAGATGTATTTCAGCCCTGGTCTGTTTTTAAGCAATAAAAATTGCTCTGTTTACTGGATCTTTTTATTTTATTCCTTTTTTAAACTTCATGTTGGCTGAGCGTGTACAACTGTTTCTGGATGAAAGTATTAAAGCCCAATGATGTGAAGTGTTTCCCAGCCTCAAGTCAGGAATAATTCAGTCACGATGGCCAGCAGCAGTGACATGAGTCAAGATGAAAATGACTAACATCATCAGAGATCGTTTAATTAGGCCTCGACTGTCCATATTCATGCACACAAAAACAAAAACAACTAAATTAAAACAAGTCCTTGGTGAACTGGCAGTTGGTCATTTAGGCCTTGACTGGATGCACATGTTCTCTCTCACATACATCCACACTGATGTATAGTCACCACCATGTAAACCCACAACAGGCAGTTCAGTAAGTGTAACCCTATGAGACAAGAAGCTTCCAACCACTGAAAAATAAAGAATGGATGTTTGCCTGGAAAAGTCTACCATGTAAATTGGTTACATAGAGACAGACGGAAGACAGAGAAGATCCCAGAACACTGATTTGTGTGTCTGCAAAGCGTTTTACTAAAACAGACTGATAATACAACCAATGTTTTCCAGCTTGATTTTCTCGGAAATATCAGTTGAAAGAGGCATCGCTGCCAAAATTATTGAATGGAAGCCGCGCTGAGCTTGGTTAGAATGACAAAACTCTACACCTGGTATTAGAGCTGGCTATTGAAACTGAATTTTGGCACCAATTTCTGGATTGCGTCTGTAGAATCCCTTCTGGAACCAAAAGCTGTGTGATTCATTGTACTACTTATTCTATGACCGAATGGTTCCAGATTAAAATAATAACGTTTACAGGTTTTGACAAATTTACCTTTAATTTCTATGGCTGCTTGAGTTCAGAATGAAAAAGAGTTTCTCAAAAAACATGTCTCAAATATGGTTATGATTAAAAAGCAGATATCAGATGGACCGATGGATGGATCGGATGATTCCAAATTCTATCTATTATTATTAGTAATACAGAGTTACGCATGAGTACCACATTGTTTAATTTGAGTAAAGAAGCTTCAGGCAGCAAGAACCCACTGCAGGAGCTTGAAACTAGCTCTGGAGCCACCATAGGAAACATCCTATAATAGCTTGGAATTCAATTGTGTGTCTTTTTTCTTGTCACATTACTCCATTTATGTTGTTTGTCATTTTGCTTCTGTGTTTATTACATGGGATGATCTTTGTGCTCATCACTAAACTAATGAAAAAGTTGTTGTGTGTGACATGATAAGAAGTTGCTGATGAAAACTGAAGATGCTGATGATCGTTTTTGAATATTTATTCATTCTCATACTTACCTCATTTTATCTAAGCATTTTAATGGTTTTTAACTTTATACTACAATTATTCCTTTAAATATTACTGTAAGTACTGTAAATGAGAACTTGACCTAAACTATCTCTTAATGAAATGATTATACATTAATTCCTCGTGCATTTGTGCATCAACACGCTCCACCTCATCGCGTATATTTAGTAGGTAGTCACGTGATACCGTACATGCATTCTGTTGGCTGACAGCATCCGGAAGTCCATTGCGTTCCGTGACTCTCGAAATGAAGCGCACCTCCGTGAGACACAACAGTGCTTTAAACAGTCGATAAGAATGTGGGAGAAAGTAAACCAGATAGGAGGTACTTTAATATCAGTCTGGGGAGAGTTCATAAACGTTTAAATTACTGTAAATAATAAAATAAATTCTTCATCTCTACATCGCGGAATTTCGTTTTTGAGGGTGGTTCCTGGAACGCATTAACCACATGTAACAAGCGATCACTGTATACGTTCATTCCAAATACATCTGCTTTCTACCATAGCGGTCTCTTTCTTTGAAAGGGCAGCTGAAGACTGTGACAGGAAACATGGGAGAGCGGGAGACATTCATCAAAGGTCCACAGTTGGAGGACGCTGCCTTCACACACGGGGTGTACTCCTGCTAACCTAAATCCCACACCTACCAAATCTACTTTCACATGCGTTCAACTTGTATCCTGTCATTTGCATTGCAATTTGTGGTAGAGCCATCAACAGGTGTGGAGACAGACTGTCACTGAAACTTTTCACATATAGTTTTAATTTACGGATTCAGATACAAACGTATTTCCAATAGGATAGAAAAAGTCCAGAAAAAATGTTGCAAGAGCTCAAGTGGACTCATATATCTCCATCCTAGAGACACCTCTTGAGCATCTCAAGGACATTATAGTCTGAGTGTTAAATGAGTGTTAAATGTCTTGATCCCGCCACTGAAGGCTGGAGCTGATTTAGAGCTTCGCTACATTAACAGAATCTGTCATGCTCGGGTTGGTGGAACAGGCTCCTCAACATATGGTGGCTTGGATGGGACCCAACAGTAAATTCCGTTTATATTGAATGTGCCATGGTAATTCAACGATGAACATTCATTGTGTGTTATAGCTTAGTTTGATCAGGAGGTGGAAGCCAGAGAAAGCATCTGGGACTGAGGTGAAACGCAAGACCATCCAGCAGCGGTGACAGGAGGGGAGAAGAAGAGGATGACAGACAGAGAGAGACAGACAGACAGAGAGGGGAAACTGAATTAAAACATAAATGTAAGTTTTTTAATACTTTAATATAAGAAATAATAATTTAAACTGACCTTTATCACCTCAGTATCAATCAGTTATATCCCACTACCTTACGCATTGAAGGCTTCCATTCCTATGTAGTTTATGGGTGATCTATGAGGCCAACAGCTGTATGTTCATTATATTTGATATATTCTTTTGTCAAGGCAGCGTAGTAGATATCACTGTTGTGTCACAGCATGTAGAACGATACCACCTGAGTTTGGATATTCTCCCCGTGTCTATGTGGGTTCTCTCAGAGTTCTCTGGCTTCCTCTCACCTCCAAAAACATGCAACTTAGGTGAACTGGACATTCTAAAGTTACCGTAGGCATGACTGTGAGTGAATATTTGTGTATGTGTGGCCCTGTGATAAACCGGTGACTTGTCCAGAGTGTACCTCACCTCTCAACCCACAGCTGGGACAGGCTCCAACGCGACCCGTGACCCAAATAAGATGATGACAATTTCTGAACATCTCATTTTCGAGAAGATGCATCAATGAATGAATATTCCTTGTTGTAAAGTTATCTCATGGAAAATAGCCCTCTGTGTAACCCACTGACATTAGTAAACAGATTTCAAGGTAACCTCTGTAGTTTGATCACTTCTTACACTATGGAAGGATTTTTTATTAACTTTGGCTCCATGATTATTTAATATCATTCACATGCCTGAGGTTGCTGGCAACATAATACAAATTCCAAACAGACTGATCAGCAATTGGTTACAGTAATGGCCAAAGGAGGATAGCAATGGAAAGAAGACTTTCAAGTAAGCATGAATGTAAACGCTGCAGGATCAAAAATAAAACTGTGCTGCAAATGATTTGCATGGAGAAAAATGCATTTGCTTTATTTGTTAGACCGCAAGGATATACTTATAATACTGAAAGTAGCAGGAAATGTTCTTTGTTCACATGAAAACTAAGACCAAATGAGGACTGACACTTTACGGGTGTAGAATTAGGGATGCAAGGCACAGAGAAGAACAGACCGAATGAAAGAAGTAGGACAGCGCCAAAAGCACCAGGGGCAAATGTTGTGTTCATTACGAAGAACATGTACAGATGTGTTGGCTCATCCTTATAAACAGCCACTGATATTAGTATTGCCAACTGAACAGAAAGGCACAAATAAGGACTCCTTTGTTTCCCGCCTCTTACTACAACACGCTGATAAAGACAAAAAGCTGTGTGTGAGGAACAGCGCCTGTAGATAACATTGTGGCTAATAACGTGGTTACATGTAAAGTGGTCCTTTCCGTTCCATAAATGTCGTCATATGGTAACTATACAGTTACCCTGCCTCCTCTCCTCTACTGTATAATTAAAGTAGCACGGTCCTTTCAGTGAGCATCACTGCTGGATGATAGTAAACTGAGGAGCTGTCTCAGGTAGAGAGAAGAAAAATTAAAGGTGCAGTGTGCCAGTGTGTACGCTCCATTTCAGCTGAATAAAAAAACTAATGTAGCCAACAGGATTGTAATTATAAAAGGATAAATATGGTTACTTGAGCAGTTGTTTTGGGAAATGTATGATTACTTTTTGGCTGAGATTGTGGAGGGAAGCAAGGTTCCAATTACTCTGCAACACGCCTGCTCTGATGTCATCCATTTGTCATTCTTCCTTCTTGTCAAAATCCTTTGGGAGCACAGCTCACAGGGCCAAAAAACAAAGATGCATCATGATCGCAAGTGGAAAGTGCTTTCTAATCCTTCCTCTGCTGATTAATGCAGCCACTGTGACCATGGAGGCCGAGAAATAAAACAATAGGCTGAAATAGTTAATGAATGCCGACTCAATAATGAGGGGACGACTCACTTGTTAGTGGAGGGTTGTGGTCACTGATTTCACATAGGGAATCGTGGTGCCTTAGAGTGCATTGTAATTGTACACCTATTCAGGATGCCTGGAGGGTTTGATGATCGGAGTCATGTTCAAGTTCAGCAGTGTTGTGCCTTGGCTTAAAACTCTCCTGGCTTCAGTGACAATTACATGACTAATAAAGCAAACCGGACACATGTCTCCAATCTAGCAGAACGTAACTCCTCTCAAACAACAAAGCTATTAGTCCGAGATATGCAGACTTCATTACCATACGAAGCATTCCATTCTATAGAGTACTGAAAAGATCAAACCACATCATCACATAGTAGAGAGTCTACAGTATGTTGCTGACTCCCTCAATGAATCTCCTCCTCACCGTTCCTGGTTCTGCGTTTCTCCTCAGACGGTACCAGACCTCCATCTGATCAGCAGATGGGCTGGACAGCATTATTAAGTGTAATTGGTGGTAATCTGGGGCGATTTTTTATTTTGGTGACACTTCATTTTCTATAATTCTCGCCTCTCCCTTTTAAGTCACCTAAGCGTTGTGTTAAGTGCCAGAGTGAGACTGTGCTTGTGCCAGCGTTTAATGCATTCAAGTCCTCAGAGACATGCTGGCCTCAATGAAAAGCAGATGTGCAGATGGATAGATGGTTTAGGAGAGGAAAGGGGAGCGATCAGAGGCGTACTGTAGTTAAAACAGGAGAAGGCTAGTGTGTGTGTGTGTGTGAGAGAGAGAGAGAGAGAGAGAGAGAGAGAGAGAGAGAGAGAGAGAGAGAGAGAGAGAAAGAGAGAGAGAAATGGGGTTTAGAGATGGAAAAGGGGATGTCAGAAGTGTGATACAAACATGTGAACCAAAGGCACAACATGCTCCCACAACCGCAAGACAGATGCCTCTGGAAATCTGATTCGACACCTCAACTGGCCCCACTTGGGCTCCATAAATCATAACACTCAGCACTTAAACAGTTAATAATGATAATTTTATTCCTGCCTGCATCCCCCCTTTCAACAAGTGTGCGACAGCAGGCAGAAAGAGTTGTTGGAGCGATGCTTTCGCTGTGCCTCTTGTCCAGTGCAGATGTTGTGTATTAGGGTCCAAAGCCTTTCCCGGCCTCTCTGAATCTCATAACCCATGTCTATATTTGTGTCTGCATCATAGGCCCGGAACTTATTTGTTTACTTAGTAATGGATGTATGATGGAAAAACCTGAGGGCACAAGTAAATGAAAAATAACAATGTCTACAAGGAAAGCTTCTCTCAAAGCAGGTGTGGAGCAAAGGAAGGAGAAAAACTCTAATAAATTACTGTTGGAGCATAGAAATGTCATGTTTTCCTTGCAGGATTACGAGTACCAGCAGATACCAGAACTTTCACGAGGATAAAATCAATTTGTTCTGCCTAAATTTTAGCTGGTCTCAACTAGTTATCCTGGTCCTTCCCTGTTTTCTCATGGTCAGCCTGGTCATAAAATAACCTCATATCAGCTGCAGGAAAGCTGAATGCAAAATGAAGCGCAGGAACTCGTGCAGCCCTATTATGCACTGGCACAGCACAAAAACATATTAGTTCAACTCCAAAAGAGGAGTAAAATGGAAGAATTCTTAAATGGAGACCTGCTGTGAACCCAGTCTTCCAAGTAACCCTCCCTGTGGATTTGACTGGGTGTTCATGCTAAGTGGCTACACGGTTTAAAGTGATGATTTCAACAGTCGTGAAACGATTAGCTCTCCTGCCTTTCAGAGAAGAGAGCACATGTTGCGGGAAGGAGGCATCCTCGTAATACCTCCGCTTTTCAAGTGGAGTGGTGCTAACTTTGGTCGTGAACACAAACAAATAGTTTACACTTGGCATCCGACAGACTCTCTCACCCCCAGCTCCATTAATTTACCCCACAGGGACGGGCCATACCCAACGAGTTCCAGGGACCAATCACGTCTACAATAGCGAGGGGGATGGACGTCCAAACACACACATACACACACACACACATACACACACACACACACACACACACACACAGTATACAAATGTTTACACTAAAGGGACTGACTAACACTGAACTCAGATCATGGTGCCCTGAATGCCTGTGGTCACTCCTAATTGTCTCCAAACCTCCTACCAACCTTCACTGCCAATCATTTTCTCTTCTGTCCACCTTGATTACCATAATTAAAACTTGCACTTGTACATGTCACCACCTGGTGGTAGCAGTTTGCCATTGGCTATGCCCTCCAGGCTGCCCTGCATGACAACAAATCTATGAGCAAGGGTGGTAGGTGATCCCACCACAGAGAGACAGACTGATGTGTAGTTCTACAAATATTGATGCTGATGGTAACGGATCAATCTCTGAACTAGAAACTTCACTCTGGTCTGTAATATGAGTCAATATGAGTTTTGTTGTTTGTGAGTCCATGAATTGCAAACATGACAACAATACTTGCTTTATTTTTATGCACTCTGAGAAAGTTATGATGTTCCAGCTTCTTTAATTAGTATTTTACACCGTGTATTAAATGGTTAAAATAAACACCAGAGACAGAACAGACCTACATTAAATAGTCAGTTGGTTAAAAATAATTCCTGTGATAAAAAAGTTGTAATGAGACCTCCAAACTTTATGAAGGTTGTAATTTTAAGTTACATTTCAAACTATGTTGATTTGATTTAGTAGTTGCTACATTTTGTGGTTCTTCCTATTCATATTACATTTTGTTGGGAGACCTCCATAATTGTGTGTCCACTTTCTTTACTAGTTGTACCAGATGAACATAAGTATATATTTTGTAAAATTAAAGACTGAAGAATTTTACATAAACCCCCATATACTAATATAATATAATATAATATAATATAATATAATATAATATAATATAATATAATATAATATAATATAATATAATAGTTGACATAGTTATAGAAGTTAGATTTGTTATTATAAATATTTGTGTAAGCATGCCTTTAAATAATTGTCGGATGCTCAGTTTACCAGAGCTAAAGCAACAGGATAACCAACAATAACAGACACTGTAATTAAAGTGAGAAACAATAACCATGTAGAGATATCCAAAGAAAAAAAATGAACACAACCTGGCATACAGAAACCCGTGCTTAGTCACCAGAAAAGACACGGAAAATGCTTTTACTCTAAGAAAAGGTTTACACACTGACCTCTGGGAAAGTCTGCATAAAAATAATACAGCAATGATTGAATGTTGTAAAAATAAGCACATTCTTTATCTTTAAGACAAACTGCTTTCGAACTTGGCTAATATAACAAAAATGTGCATATTCAACAAATCACTTTAAAGCCACTGGTAGCCACAACTCTATCCTGGCAGTGACAACCATAACAAGACTTTGCCCACAAATCTCTACATTGCCAGGATTAATCACACACAATCACAAGTTTTACAAGGAGTGCTCAGCTAGACCACATCCAATCATTTAACTGAAAAGCCACATAATTCTAAAGGCGAAACGGTGCACAAAACATCAGTGAAGCCCAAAGACTGACATGATAGACCAGCAGACTGACAAGACTTGATGCACTTGGCTGGCAGACATGAGAGGACGTCTGGCGTAGTGACAGACACCTTTATAGGGCTGGTGAAAACACGATTCCAGAGCGAGACCAGGCCAACGGTACTGAGACCTCAGCATGGGATCAGGAGGTGCTTCAAAGCCAGACAAGAGGCTGCTCTGTTTTTGGAGGAGGTAGTTAGTATAAGCAAAGTAATGCTGCAGGTCCAACGAACTGACGGGCTCCACACCCTCAGTGAACGTGTTAAAGGTGAGACTGGTATACTTTTAAATAGAAGTGTTGTCCAACAATAACAACAACCCCAAATAATAAAATAAACACAGGTTGAAGTGAGATCTGATGAATTGTGGGACCATAAATTCTGGTGTAGCAGTAAGAGCTAGACTGGGACCCTACAAAAAGAATTTTCTGAATTTTTTTGTAAACAAAGCTGAATTTCATGAAGGAGGAGGATAGAGTAAATAAGAGCATAGAGGAGCCAATGGTGGAACAAACTGAAGCATTCAAGTGTTCTCTGATAGTTGGAGAACATAAGGAAACCCCACCTGTAATACGCTCCAGAAGTGTTAAGTGCAATTACTTTTACTCCCAGATGAGGGACAAATTAAATTTTTCACCTGACAATGGAGCTCAATCAAAAGCTAAGGGATGTCCAAAGTGACTATACTTCAAGCTGAAGGGGACTTAAGCATCTGTACCAAATTTCATGGCCGTCCATTGTGCAACAGGAAATCATGTAAGTTATTTGGATAAATGGTCCGGGAACGACGGATGATGTACCTCCCATTAATAATGCTTTGTTAGCTTAAGTCATCCCACGCCTGTGGCCGATTAATTTTCATCAGAAGAGCTCTCGAAGAAAAGAAAAAAGATCAGAGTACTCCAACAGTCTTCTTCAGAAAGCACCCAATATTTACAAGCAATCAAAAATCTGTGAGAGAATTGGATTGCACACAGATGGGAGGAAATTCCTTGGAAATGACATTGGCTGAGCTAAACCACAGAACATGAGCATTTCCACGTAGTAGATGAATACACGCCCATCAGACAGATGCTGTCTCTTTGTTTAGACTAGAACTAACCTACATTTGACAAGAGATTTATAAGAGATGACTTCTGTTCAAGTACACGAGTAATCAATGTGCAGCAATAATGGTTTGAAGGCAACACTAGAGGAAAAAGGTATGAATGGTTGGAAAAATATCTAAGATTGAAATTTTATTTGAATTAATGAATATTTAAAAAGTACTTCCAATGGGAAACACAATTAGCATCTCTCTTTTACAGGAGCTGCTAGTTGTTTAAAACATGGGCCAAAGTGGACTTCTGGAGAATCAACACAATCCAATGTCACTTCCTATATGTCTTTGTTGTTTTGTATTGTTTTAGCTCAGGAAAAATGGAAAAAACATAGAAACTGTGTTTGGTGAAGAAAGATAAGTTCAAAACAGAAACCAGTGCTACTCCACTGTGACCTCAGTGAGCACTAGCTGGTCAGGATGATCAGGGGTTAACACACCTCCAAGTGGCGTTCTGAGGTAAATGAGATTCTCAAAAGTTCAGAGGCACAGAGGGGAACTTTTTATTTTGATATGATTATAGATGTTAGGTGATATTAACAGCCTCCTAACTCTTACAAATTAAACCGATCTATGAAAACATCAAGGAAATCCTTCCAAGTATCCCCAAAATAAATGTTTTCTTACGCACAGGGCAAAGCACACATGATGGAGGATATTTGATCCCTTTTTTGACAACGCTGTAACTCTTTTGTTGTGCAATCATTATTTGATAATGGGACTGTAATTTCATCAAGAGGTGATATAGCATCGTTTGTTGATGAAATGTTTTTCTTCAAGCAGTTATCTTGAAATGAGTAAGATTACTCAGTGACATTATTTAATTGATAGCATATTCAGAAAATATACAGTATATATGCAATATCGAGAGTAAAAGATTAGATTGCTGTTGCTGATAACTCATCTCATATCAAAATAGAACAAAACAGTCAACATCTATCCCAACAGGTAATAAAATCATCATATGCTGGTCAGATAGAGACCTCCCCCTTAGCTCAAACGGTACCCCAGAACTGGGGTTTTCATAGATATATATAGAACAAATACATGTGGGCCCCACTGAGTCAACCTGTGTTGAGTTTCAAACCACACATACCTAAGGAAGACAGCAATACCATTCTATTATTATGTGGGGAGTCCTCATTCACCAAAGGCTTTGGAATGGAGGACTGGCCCCCTCACGGCCACGCTCACACAAACACAGATCACACATAGAGACAGGAACATGCGCTCTAGGTAACTTGAGAAGGACAGTCCACCAGACATTATATATCACTCCACATCAATAAGAGCTCCATAATGCTGCTGTGAGGAGGAGGGGGAGGAGCACGAGGAGGAGGAGGAGGATGAGGAGGGGGCTGCAATTCACTCATCCTTCTACAACCTCTGATACAGCCCACTGTTTGAACGGCAATGGCGTAACTTCTGCACCCCACAGTTACAGGGACTAAAGCACAGTGGGGCCTGTAAAAACCCCAAATGGTACCAAATGCCACCTATGGAAACACATTCAATCTTGTGCGGTGGGAGGTCAATACACAGTTATTTACACAGAGCAGTGCTCTGTGTTGGAACGGACAGGGCCACCATCAAAGAGCTTTATGAGCAAATATATTCTCACTGCGTAAGCATTTTAGATGTCCAGGCATTAAAGGCCTTCTGTGTTTTCCCTTCTCTTGTTTAATAGCTGGATAAGATTCCTTTTTATTATGACTTCGGCTCCCTCCGTGTCCCGTCACTACGCGAGTCAAATGGTTACGGCCTAAGAGACTTGAGTTGTCTCAGTTGTGGTACAATATCCAAGTCAGAACCCTTCAGTGTTTGACTGCAGATCAGCCTCAGCACCTTCAATGACATCAAAACATCTGAAAACAGCCCATAAACAAGGCAGTGAGAGATTGCAATATCCCGCGACACCCCTGAATTCACAGTTTTACACTGACCTTCACATTTTTGTGCCTCTGGCTTCCTAAAAATGTTGCTTTTTGTTTTGTGATTATATCTCATCAGGTTTCAGAGATGTGCAGCTAAAAAGGTGTAAAAGTGAAAATTTGACCATGACCTAGTTTTCCAAGGTCAATGTGATCTAAATTTCATCCCCTTGCCTCCCTGAATATAATGACTTTTGTTATGTCTTTCTATCTCATCTGGTTCCTGAGATATGTGCAAAAAAAATGTACCAAAGTTGAAATTTGACCTTGACCTAGTTTTCTGAAGGTCAAGGTCATCATCTCATTTTCATCCCTTTCCCGCCCGAGTAATGTGTTGTTTGTTTCATCTTTCTATCTGCAACGGTTGTGAAGATATTTGGTGGACGGACGGACGAACACTGTCAATTACAATACATCAGCGCTTCGTGGGACGTTTTTAATAACAGTTTTTTTGTTTCAGGGTTTCCTGACACAACAGAAGGAACACATCAGTCAGCAGGGCCATGAAGGTGAAATCCTATCATCGAAGTCACAATGATGCAAATAAAACTGAACTGTGGGGTATTTTTGTCCCAGTTCTCAAAGACTTTCGAGATACGATTATTCTAAACCATATATCCATAAATCAGGATTAAAGAATCTTGTTCTCAGTCCAAGGACTGAGCCTCATCTGTCAGTCACAACACATTTCATTCAGAATGGCAGGAGAGAAACAGCAGCATGATGTATCCTCATTTTGGTGTGTGTGGACTGTATCAGACAAATTAAAGTAATCAATTTAATTCATACAAAACAGAATTTAATTTGGATTCTCAGTGAGACTGAATTATCAAATCTGTATTCTATTGTCAGAATTTACAAGGATAAAACTTCCTGGAGATTCTACTTTGGTCTGAACATAATTTTTTCACTCTAAAACATGTTTTGTATATCACATTTATGTGTGATACCTCCTATAAAACTAGCTACACTGCATTAAGATGGAAGAAATTTTCTCTTCACTCTCTTTCCATCCTCCCTTCAATAAAGTCAAGTTTGAAGCTGCAAACACCAAGCAAAGAGGAACGACTTCATGTACTGAGCCAATCAGCAGGAAAAGTGAATTTATTAGTAGTTATGAGTGTACACACTTAGGAATAAAGAGCCTAATCAGATGATAACAAGCAGAAATAAAAAAATCATTCTCCATCATCATCATCTTTCGTTAACCATGTGTGATATTTGGCTGCTTTGGGCCCGAGACTGTGAAGGTTGAATAAAGAGGGAACCTCGAAGGCCTCTGGCCCATACGACGTGTCAAGCCTTTTACATAACCTGGCATTCATTGTGAAGCTCTTTTACAAACCATAAAAAATATTCATTTCGATCCTGACCTGTTTTCCAATATAGCATCCAAACCCATAAAAAGGTTTGCTTTTCATTTATTTTTATTTGAAGAACTTTGAAATGCAAATGTTTGTTTCCTTGCAAGTTAGAATTGAGAGGAGCCATCTTAAAAGAGAAATTTGATGTGAAATATGAAGTCTGGCCATTTTACATCATCTCTAACATAACATGCGGGTTCTCAGTGCAAGTCTTTTTGTGCTGTTAAATGAGTGTACCTTGGCAAGCTGCAGTGTACATATACTGATGCTTTGCCTCTCTCCTTGGACTCCTTCATGCCTCAGAGCTCTTGAGGCTTGTAGAAGACTGGCATCTTTACAGTGGCCTAGATTGGCCATATTTTCATGTCAAATGACAGGCCTGGCCTTGTAAAAGTGGGTGCCGTGGTCAACTGTGCATTTACATTTACAGCTAAAGCTATCAAGGACATGGTTAACAAGGTTGTTGACTTTTGCTGAATTGTGGTTTGAGAGACTATACATTAAATAGTTCTTCAGCTACAGTTTTTTCTAGTACCCAGCTTTATTTTACTTATTTCATTCACCTGAGTGTATAGATGAAGCTTCTATTTATTTTCTAGTTGAGATTTAAAGCTAAGGTGAAAAATGAAGATTTTTTCCCCCCAGTGCATCACATCATTCTCAGGACAGAATGAAGTAATCGCACATTGTCTGCTGGACGTCTACTGCAATGCAATCAAAGACTAGCACATCACATCAAGGGGCCATAAACACCGTTTTAAAATGTCATCGTATATTCTCCAGTCTCATTTAAAGTGCTTACTGTAAATATTATGATAATGTTCCAATACTTCAAAGATGATGAGTCACAGCACACTAGGAGTTAATTTCTATCTGGTCTGAATGCCTGATTCAATATTTTTTGCAAAAAGGCAAGAAACCTATTTGTTGTTTCTGAGTTATCCTTTGACTCTCCGGTCAGTTGTGTGTTCTGCAGTTTAGTGAGGGTATCTTCAAGATAACGTTAGTGCAAAACAATTCATGATCTTATTTACCGGCGAATCAGACTGCAGCTCATTTAAAACGCTGCTACCAGAGAAGCATCCGCATCACACCCGTCTGCGCTGCCCTTCACTGGCTGCCACAGAGTTTCACAATTGATTGAGATTTTATTGCTTGTTTTTAAAGCTTTCACCAGTTTGACTGCTGTTCATATCACCAATCTACTAACTCGCTCTGAGCCAGACTGCTGTTTGAAATTCTCTGGTGGGTCCTGACCAGTCATCTGCTGTCCAAGAGGAAAACTCAGCATCCTCTCTTAAAACTCACTCTTAGTATATAGACTTTACTTATGGTAAATGATGGTACTCTTATTTAAATGAATTTTTTAAAGCTCTAAATCATATTCTATTAAATAATTTTATACTTTTTCCGTTTATTTCGAATCAATAAAAATCTTAATGTCTGTCTTTGTGAATCTCAATTTCAAATGGCAATGACTGTTATTCAACAGTAAATCATAAATTTAGTAAATTTTCTTTGCACACCTTTTTGATAAATACCCTTAGGTATACACAAAACAGCGCAATGACAAAGCTAAGCATTGCTTACCTGCATTGTTCTTTTTCAACTCAGACCACTAAACAATATAAAAGAGAAAGACTCCAACATTTAGCGCAGCTTTTGAACACTTTGGCTCACTTAAGTCTGTAACACAGCAGGCCTGTGCGTTCCTCCACAGCACCGCAAACAACCTGTCAAACTTCATGGAGCTCTGCGAAACCAAGCGGACTGTGTAATGCCATGGAACAAGCAGCAGGTATTTGTTAGTTAATCAATGTTTGAATTAAAGTAGCTGCTGAGGTTGTGTTCAGCAGCGACAGAACTGTTTTGACTAAGCTACCTCAGCGAGGGCCCGGTCATGGAGACTCCCAGCATTTGTTAAAGATTAGCAGCCTAGTCCTGCTGAACCAAGCTCAGGTCAGGCAGAGTGCAAGGCCCGGACATGAGGTGAGTCTCACCCTATCTCTGCCATCTGCAGCTCTCACACAGCATATCTACTTGTCCGGGTACATGAGACACACTGAATAATGTGATTAAAGGTTTTGGAGAGGGGGGTTGGAGTTCAGCGAGGGGAGACTGTACAGAAGTAGTCCCTTCAGGAAGCAGGCTTACCCAGTTTGACATACAGTCACTGAGGTCATGCCCCAGAGCACTTACAGCATTTACAAAGCAATAAGTATATCAAGATTTCCATCCATTTGTATGCTGTCTTCTATTTGGGAAGCCATCTGTGTGTGTTTGGATACCTCTGCGTGCCATGCTTTGGTAGCTTTCTATTGCATGGGGGTGTGCAGTCAGATGTAAACATTTCCAGTCAGAACATCTATTCTGAAAAATAGAGTAACAATGGACCACAGGCTCTCAGCCTATCATTAGTCGAGAGGCTTAATGGAAACCAACTGTGTGGGAACAATAAAATAATTTGTCGAGGGAGAAGGATGCAGATAAATTCTGCAAAGCATTTTTCACTTGGCTGAGGTTTGGATATGCCGGGCCAAGTGCTCAGCACCTGGCTGTCATTGCTCTGATGCTGCCTAATTCTTTTTACCTCTCAAACACATGCCCATTAGATCACTGTCCATACAAGCTGAGAGTGCCTGATTAGACTTTTTATTGACATTAGTCAACATGTGCTATGAATTCACATTTTATGGTGATATAAACAGAAAGGAGAGAATGGAGAATTCTAACTCCCCTTTCTTCACCACCACCACCACCACCCCCCCCCATCCGTCTACTAAATCCAGCTCCGGTGGAAAGTCGCCAGGTACTCATCCTGAATATTATTGGTTATATTTCCTGCTACGGAAAGGTTTATTGGTTACTATAACCACATGAACCCATGTGTCTTCTCTATATGCATCCAAGAATCTCTCCATATCATTTTAAAGGTGAGTGAAGCTCCGCTTGATGGGTTTTGGCTTTGTCATAAACGGTGAATGCTGAACTGGGAGAAACAACTATAAAAACCCAGCCAGCTAGGACAGCTATGTGCTGGTTCCCATTAGGCTCAATAATATCTGGTTTTAAAATAACCTGCCAACAACCACCATCTTTAAGGAATCAAGGCTTGAAAGGTGGTGAGCCAAAGCAAACATTTTAGAATATACATATGCACTCAGAAATACATGAATAGCTAATCATATATAGTGTGTGCAATGTTCTAAAGCAATACATCCATCCATTTTCTGCAACTGACAGGCAGAGTGCAGCCAAGACAAGTCACCACTTTATCACAGGGCTACACATAGATAGACAAACAACCAACTGCACTTGCATTCACACTTCTGGGAAATTTAGAGTCACGAACTCACCTGCATTGCTTGTTTTTGGAATGTGTTTGGTGAGTCCAAATGTAGCCGGAGAACCCAGAGAGAAATCATGGAGACATGGAGAGAACATGTAACGCCACACAGATAATTCCCAGGTCCTCGGGTGGATTTCAACACAGAATCAACAGTGCTACTCACTGTGGTATCTATTCTCAAAGGAAACAAACATTTTATATACTTATATAAACTATATAAATTATGTTGACAGTTAACTTTTTTTTGCCGTGAAGTAAGAAGATCTTGATTTGCTTCTGGGGTCTTTTTTAACATGAAAACCTTCTTAAAATCCATTTGAGTTCTAGATCGGTTACATTACATTACACAAACAACTGTGGCTTTTTTCAGAAACACATGCTATAAATGCTGTTGTTATCTGGCAGCACCAACAGCAACATAAAAAGGAAAACACTAGAGACGACAACAACAAAAAAATAACATGTCCTCGTCTATTCAATAGCTGATCGTGGGAAAACAAATTTGCGTGTCTACCTTGCGAAACAGTGGCTGACTTTTTTTTTTACCTTTTCACTTTTCTATCGGACGTCTCTAATTAGTCGGCGAGAAAACGTGTTTAATTAAGATTTCATGGTTTCCATTTTCAGAGTTCATGAATGTGTCCAACGTGCTCTTCACTTTGACTCAGACATTAGTGTGGAGACACACACACACACACACACACACACATAAAAAACCACATTTCTGCTCAATACTAAAACTGCCAACAACAAGCCCCAGTAGAGCGCCTAAGTATCCCACATGATGTTTGTGTTAAGCGGTGTTTTAAAGGATTTGACTTCTTGGAATTTGAGGGAATGTTAAGCATTTTAATGAAGAATACATACTGAGGCTATTACTCAGTGTAGCATGGATCCATTCAAATGGATATTTATTCCTGACAAAGGTAAAGCAATGAGAAACCAAACTGCTTGTCTTTAATAAAGCAACTTATAACAAACTGATTGAATCGTCATTTTGAATTAGAGGAAAACAAAAGAACAACCTGTGCTTAAAGAAGGCACAAGTTGTGAATGTGAATAAGTGACAACACAGAGCCAGGAGATAACAGATGTCTCTACTCTCCAGCAGAAACTTCGGGGCAGACTGACCAGCTCAGTAGCGAGACGTAAAATCAAGCCGAACCTTTCTGTAACGCGGCATCAGACGAGTGACTACAAGCCAACAACATCTTGGATTCCTTCAACTCCTTGTTCAGCAGCCGGGTATGTCGAAGCCAATTAAACAAAGACTGACATGCAACACAAAGAACATTAGTTCCCCTATTTTGTAAATGTTCATCAGATTGATGATTTTATATTAAAATTTCCAAAAATGCCTTAAAATAACTGCATTAGCAACAACAAACTCTACTATCTGGAAACTATCAATTCTGCACTGTGCCAGTGAACTAACATTAAAAGCAACATAACGTAATGTTAATTTGTTGTGTCAATTTCTAATTAGAGACTGCAATAATCTCCCCCAAGACTAACATCTCATTCTGTTACTGCTAAACTGGGCCGGCACCACACCAGGATTTCATTTACAGATGGGCCAAAGTCATTTTGGCTGGGCGTTTTCATTACAGAAGTAAACTTTGTTTGCTTTCCTTTGACGTCCTCCAGCTGAAACATGACTGACATCCGTCTGAGGAGCGCTACTAGCATGTTTGGACATTTGTAACGCTTTTTAAATGTGTTTTTCCAAAACATTTTCAGAGCCGAGGTGGTTCATATCCACAAGGGTTGAAAGTAGCCTCACATACAGAGCCAAGGTTTCACTTTTGGATCGGCCAAAGTGTTAAGGTGATACACAATCAAATGAGGAATGATGTTTTAAATGGTAAATCTGACACCAGTTTCATCTAAGATTTGCTGCTTCATCTGATCATTTAGGATGAGCCAATTGTGGGTGAGTGGAGAAACAGGTCACCTGGTATTGGAGATGACAAATTGATTAAACAGTTCAGTTAAAAACTGACTTAATAATTTTCTATTTTTTAGCAGGAGAACAGACAGTGTAAACAGAGTGTGGGATTTGGGATGACTTCACTTTATTTTTTATTCATGGTCTTATTTCCACACAATTCAACCTCATGCTGAATGTCAGACGGTGTGCAACGTGGAGATAATTATCAATAATGATGCAATTTTAAAAACATGCATGTTCATCAAAAATCAAGCTAAAAAAGCCATGGATGTATAGACAGTATTTTTTTCCTCAATTTTGCAACACACCAAAAATTTTCCAGTTTGTATAGTTTTGAATTTGCAGTTGATTTTGGAAGATCAACAGTGAGGAAAGACTGACGCTGCATGACATCAGGGCTATGAAGGCAAAGTTCTGGAGGACGAAGATCGCGAGTTCTGTCTCACATATGTGAAGAGTTAAATGGTACAAAAATGAAGAATAATAATTATTTTCTTTACTTTCTACCCACAAAGGAATCTCATTATGCTATCTCCATCTCCAAATTTGCTTAATAATTTCAGTTTCTGTCCTTTCCCTTTCAACTACGTTTCTGTCTTCTCCACAGTGTGTGGGGTTTATCCAAAGACATTGACTGTACTAAAGCCCTTTTTAATTCATAAATGACCATAAGGAAATTCAACATCTTTTTTTAGCCAGGTTCTGCTTCTCTGTTCAGGTGGTCGTCATGTTTGTTTTTAAACAGGAAAATTGAAAGTAAAAGACTGAAGCATGGCAGCCGAGCCCTCTGGGAATTTCCCCTACTTTCTGGTAATTTTATAATAACTTGGCCCCATAATTGTAATTTTTCAAAAAGATGGATGCCACTCAGATTCATCCATTTCAAAAACTACTTTTCAGGTGGATAGATTATCTTGGCAGTCTTCACTAGAATTGAGTGAAACAACCTTGTGCTGAGAAATTACACGTTAAATAAAAGCAAACGCTTCAGGGCCACAGTAATCCTGAAGAAAATCTGCAGATTAAATTTACAAACATTGAATTGGAGAAGAAAATGGAGCGGGATTATGAACCATCTGTCTGTGCTTGTGCTTAAACACCTACCAGCTGTAAATCTGTGTGCCTACGACAAAACAGAGCATACTTCTCTTTTTACAAAATTTTATAAACTCATACAACTCAAAAAAGTAGTGATGTCTAATTGACTGTTTCAGCACCATAGTAAGTCCTCCTGTAGAGGAAATTCCCACACAATACAAAAAAAACAAACTCCACAGCACAAATCATGGGAAATTGCATCTTCTTATCACATATTTTATCTCCTTGCTCTGATATTAACTCCCTGAAAAACAGCCGTCCTTTTTTAAATATAATTGTCTGTAAAAAGTCTGTAAAAATAACCCTAAGCAATTTAGATCACAGTCCTGGCACAGGGCCTCTAAACTTTATTAACATCCAGAGTCGGTCTGGCCAACCTCCCAGCTCCCTGCAACTTGAATTTACAAGTATTAATCTGAACATTGGTCCAGCATCACTTTCACAAATTCTGTACTTCCTCTCATCATGCAGCACTCATTCCTCCAGATCAGCTCCTGCAGGAGAAACCTCCTTGATAAACCCGTCTGTCTGTGCTAAAATTTTACATTTGTGCTGACATCAGACAAGCTGAAGGAAATTACTCTTTGCCCTTATGGAAGATGGAGATTTTGATTTTAAACAGCTCATGAGTCATAATCAATTTTGACTCAAACATTTGTTTGCCATTGCTTTAAAATACATATTGATTCAGCGTGATGTAAATTGTTCTTTAGCTTGCCAATGACGTGCGCTGACCACTTTTGCCAACACACACTGCAAACTGTAAATGTTTAAGTCTAACTCTACAAAAATGCAAGTTGTCACACACAGGGTTTGTGATTGATGTCAACTCACGTCACTCACATACAAGCAAGAGCACTCCAAGCAACCTTTACAACATCATTCCTTTGTGCACTTTTTTGGTAACGGTGAGGACGTTAATGCAGTGCAGGGCTGGACTGTGCTGCACAAGGCTGGAGAATGCTTACAGAATGCCGGGCTTCTACTAACAAGCACTTACAAAGTATATAAAATGTGCTATTAGATTTTATAATGTCTTTCATAGTCCTCTGGGGTGACGCCAGCCAATGATGCAGTGAGCTAACTGGGCACTGCCCCATGGCAGCTTCCTGGCAGAGACAGAGAGAACAAGAACGAGGATAAAACTAAAACTTTTTGGCTGCTCGCTAGTCTGCGCTAATGAAGGCATTAAAACAGGCTCAGCTAGCATCATGTTTGCCCATTTGTTTTTGACCACTCAGTTGAAGCCAACATTTGATTGGTTGGCTGATTAATCACCAACGTGCCCAGTCTTGTAAAAAAAAAAAAAAAAAACAGAATTTTTTAAAAAATTGACAAGTAAAACACTTGAATTTGTTGCTACGGCAGTTGGTAGAGAGTTTTCTACAAAAATCAAATACTGTTGCTGTAAAAATCAAACCAATGACAGTTAAAACTGGATAAGCTGATGGTGCAGCAGTAGTAAACTTTCCACCTCTTAGTGAGTCCAAAATTGCTATTTCACGCTTAAACTTTGTTCTCACAACTTGTTTAGATAGGTGAGTGAAACTCTGATCTGAAGCCACATCTCTCTCTCTCTCTCTCTTCAGCTGACAGCTGTATGGGTCCAGTCAGCTCTCAGCTGTGATCTGGCAGAGGCAGCGCAGCGCAACGGTGGACGGTCGTCTTAACGGCCACAGTCAGACTGGAGTGGATTTTTCTTTGATGAAACACAGCAGAGTCAGGCCAAGAACAGCAAGTGGCACAAGCGAGATGTAAATCCAAAAAAAACCCCCCAAAAAAAAAAACCCACCCGTGTGCTCAGTCACACACGGAGACGTCTGCGAGAGTCGCTGCTGTCTGAAAATGCGTGAGTAATAGACTGTATAGACGTGTGGTCAGCAGCGGTATGTCTGTCCAGGCGTTGAGGAGTTTTACTACAAAGGGTTAAAAGGGTAAAATAATCTGGTCTGATTCACAAAGCTTGGCAACGTGTTCCTCTCATCGTGGGAAGCGAAGCATGTGAAACTTTGGGTGCTTCTCATGTTAAGGTTTAGCCTAAAAATACATTTTTATGATGGCAAACAAAAGCCAACTTTACTTGATTAAACTGGGGCCCACAGCACATTTCTGCTGGTATTCCAGTGATATTTCGACACTTACTCAAACCAGATCATATTTTTTGCTGTGTGTCTGCAGTTGGAGCAAGTTAGAATGCCTTTGGTTACAGTGAGATGCCATATGCATACCACACTGGTCACATAAGAATCAGAATGTTTGACTCAGTAATGCTGAATATGGAGAAGGAAAAATGACGCAGACGCAGCAGCGCTGAAAAGACACTTTTGAGTGGGTCTGTTTGTGGGTTCACAAATGCATATGCTCATTTTGCAACTTCAGACGACTAATCAGAAGATCCTCAAGCGGGAACGGCAACAACCTCCCATAAATCTCCTCTCTTTGTATCCAACCTCATCCCTTCCTCTGCCACTCGTCTCCAGTTTCCACACACGTCATATGTATTCCCGGCCAAGTTTGATTGAGGTGATTCAGCTATGCTTTTGCCAGACCAGGGGTGTTCTTTCATTCTCTCTCTCCAGTGGCTGTGACTCAGGAAGCGCTCTCATTCCATTACCCAGCATTCCCTTGTCAGCTCCTCAGCCAGACAGACATTTACAGGAATACTACTGCACTGCAAAAACTGAAATCTACGCAGGGCGAAATAAGTTAAATTAAGGCAACAATTGTTTGTTTTGTGTAACAAGATATTTCTTTTTATGTTATTCATAAAAAGAATATTCACTTGTCCTTGACAGTCTTCATACTTTATCACTCTCTTGATAGGAACATGAGACTACAATTGACAGAATTTAAATGCTGTCTGACAAATACAAAACAACTTGGATGAGTCCACATTTCAAACATAACTATGTATGATGTGTGATCCAAAAATCCATCAGGTAAGCTTTAATAAATAGTCTGGGCATTTGTTGGTTATCATAAGAACATTTGAGACAGTTTTGTATTCATCATCTGGCTGTCTTATATTTTCATTATTTTAAGAGATCAAATTCTCTCATTTGAAGAAATTATTATTTTACATAACGTAGCATATTCCAGGCTATATCATCTTATTTTAGACTGTAGCACTGGATGCTAAATGACAATGTGCTTTTCCGTCTCAACCACTTTCAGCCGGGTTAGTCGTGATTATAGTTTTTTTGCTTTCATCATTCCCTCAAATAAAGAAAGAAACACTGAAAGATGATTGAACAAGCTACTTTACTTGACTACATACAGTACCTGTTTTAAGACATATTTGTCACTTATTTTAAGAGACAGTTGGTTGCTAGTTGTCATGAGATGTTAAATAAATCTCAACTGCAATTATCTTATAGCGTCGGGAGAAGAATTAAAACGTCCGTGGTCCAAATCTCCTCAAATCAAGCATCCATACCTTTTGTTTAGATAGTTATTTTTTTGCAGTGTGAAGAATCATCACTGTTCCTTGGCTTTATGAATCAATGGAACATGCTGCAAACATTACACCCTGCAACGCCCCTCCCAGGCAGCAGCCTCACATTTCCCCATAACTCACTGCTGACTTCATGCAAAAGACGTGGGCTGAGGTGCTCTCTTTGGCTCATGGACATGTATCACCTTGAGGTAACTTGTGAACTTTCGACGTTTTCATCCCACTGCACCACTCTGATAAACAATATATCATAAATAAATATGGTTACATTTCTAGTTCCACTTTATAATAAAAAGCACACACGCAGAAAGTGAAGCCATTCCCGTTGTAGGACGGCAGGTGTAAACTTACAAGTCCTGTAAAAATCAAATCATATACTTACATAACTTTTTCATGATCTCTTCCAATATTCTTTGCTAACTGGCTGTGAAATCACAAGTTGAATAAAAGGTCATATCTCTATTAGCAGCACTATCAGATAAATATGCCCACTAATGTTTGATCACACTTTTACAACATCTGGGAGGAATAGCTGCTACGGCCTTTTGGTGTGCTCGCCAACAGTGCTGTTGAGATCCTCAGTTTCTGTCAAACTGTACTTAATAGACATTACAGTGTTGATTTATTCCCTTTCCCACAGAGAAAACATTTGAACAAATGGCTTATACTTAAGTGTCCTGCTTATGATTTAAGAGAAGAAAAAAAAAATTTCCCTTTGTGAAAAAAAATAATTACTGTACTGTTTTTTTGATCTAAATTAGTGACAAACGTAAATCACAAAGAGAAAAATGAACCAAGGATTGATTTAAGATGATTTTTTTTTTAAAAACTTGCTGCCTCCAATTTAAACTGTCATCAAAATTCACAGCATAAATATTTGAACTGTGTCATCCGCTTAATCATTTCCTTCTTACGATGAGCCAATCCAAGACTAATGATGTGGAACCATTGTTTTAGTCTTTTCAGCATTAAGCAACAAGTAAAGAAATCAGCAATGCTATTTGACATCTTAACAGACTTGTGACATAAACCTCTTTTACACCCATGACTCAGCAAAACAGGCAGAGCAGTGTCACAAATTTTGACTTGAGGACAAGTAAGAAGAAGAAAAAAGACTTAGATCCAAAATGAATAAATACGATGATCTGTGGATAAATCAAAGCCAAATTTAAAGCAACAGTCAGAAGTCCAAGTGAATTTATGAAATGTAAAACCTCCTGAGGCGGGTGAAGCAAACAGTGTCCCAGAATTATAGTAGTATAAATATTTTATGTGACTCAAATCTGAAGATTTACTCAGAGGAAAGTTCTTCGACAACAACCCAACGGAGACATGGGAACTCCAATAATTTACACAAGAACATCAGGTCCCTTGCAGAATATCGGTGCCAAGTTTTTATTACAGTGATGAAGAATAATGAAAGATTTAGTAATAATTGTAATGTCAGTTAATCTTCTTTGTTTTCTATGAAAGAAAATATGTTCAGTCTGTCAAATTAGAAATAAAATCTATTCCATGCAGCATTTTCTTCTAGCTCAACAAAAAATAGGCCAACTACACACTTCTCTTTTTCTAAAGAAAAACAATTAATAGTAGACAAATGAGTGCATGCATCTGCCAAGGCCCAGCAGTACCCTTTAATTCCATGAAGCATATCCAACATTATACTCAGCACAGTAAACACAATTTAAGGGTAGAGATTTTGCACCAGTCGACCATTTAATCTGTTAGGTCTGGATTTTTATTTAGACCGTCACCAAATTGTGCACAATTATAAATACCCCCCCACCCAATAAAAAATAAGAAAAAATCTGGATGCATGTATTATTCCTTGTAATATGCAAGAAAATTTAAGAAAATGTTCTCTTTGCAAAATTAAAAGAGTGTTAAAAAGAAAACCTTGGACAAATACTTTTATCCAAATCCACACTAACATTCAATGAGCTCTATTCTGACCCATAACCAATCCTCCAACCAAGTTGCGTAGAAGTCAGTAGTTTTGGTGTGAAAACATAACATTCTTGGTGGAGGTAATAAAAAAGGTAAATTCATCAAAAGGACTTTGTGTGCTCCACTGTGCAGAAAGAACCAAATTTCTTCACATGCTACTGGGAAGCTGTCATAAAGCATTTGACACAACAGAAGCTCAGAATGGGACTGCAATAGAAGGTTGTTTCTTGTAACAGTCCGATTATCGCCCCCCCAGTCTGACAGCTACAAATACTGCCTGGGAAAACACAGGAAACTAAGTCACTCAAAGGAAATTCAACATTGGTGCCAAATGCCAGTTTTCAAAAAAATGTCTGCATGTACGAAAACTATATATTTCTGTGTATATGTGTGTGTGTGTGTGTGTGTGTGTGTGTGTGTGTGTGTGTGTGTGTGTGTGTGTGTGTGTGTGTGTGTGTGTGTGTGTGTGTGTGTGTGTGTGTGTGTGTGTGTGTGTTAGTTTGTTCTGGCAGTATGTAGCGGCGCGTATTAAAATGAAGGATGCTGGCTTGACGTGAGCCTATACAGGTGTGTATACTGTATGCAGAAATATTGCCTGTGCAGACATGTATGAAATCATCATGTGATTTGGCACAAGACAAAAACAGATCAAAAAAAGTTCTGACATGATTTTAAATTCAAAAGACAGTTACTCATCTTTTCAAAGGCTGGACCAACAGGCAGAGCTCTGCTTTAATTTGAGTGTGTGGGACGTCAGCACACTCCTCGAATTCAAACATTTTCTACAAATAAGCTCACAGGTTTGGCAGCTTGTCCCAATTGGGAGAAAGTTTTCAAGGCATTGAAAGTTGTGAGAATACACACTTAATCACAATCTAATATTCTTTCTCAAGAGGCTTGCGTAAAAATGTTTATCTTTTGACGCCAAAGTATTTTCTTTGCTGTTGTGTACAAATATTTATGGCATATTAAAGGCTGATCAGGATGACCGGCCGCATCTCATTTATGAAACATAACACACATGGTATCTAAACTGACATATTGGTTTTGACATGAAAGTCACTGTGATTAATGCCTCGCCTCACCTCATTATCATAATCTTATTTGAGGAATATTTCTTAAAACACAATGGTGGACCAATAAAGAAGCTGCATCAAAACAGCAACAAGGAGGTTAATTTTTTTCAGGTCAGGTAAAATAAAAATAAAATAAAATGAAAGTTAACATGTAACACACATCTGCACTTTTCTGACTAACTAGGACATCATTGGAGGAGCGCCAAAATTCGACTGTCAGCAAATGTCAGCTAAAGCACTGCTTCCCTTGCCAAAATGATTGTACACTAAGGATTAGATGAAGCATATACCACATTTATCACTGAGCACTCAGTCACATTTTGCAATCATGGAGTACAAGTAAAAGGTCAGAAATCTCCAGTCTGAGGTAAATTCTTCCTCTGCTGTCTCACTTCCACCAGAATGAATATCACAGTCTGTGTTTGTTCAGAAATTCCTTTCACTACAAATCTAAAATACTGGTTGAGAATGGAGATTAAACTCCAGCTGTCCCCAAATGGGAGTAATACGATCAGAGTCTGAAATGAGGCACGATACAGAAGACTGATGAGTACTGAGATCACTTTTATACTTCAATAGAAACATTGGGAGTTGTATTCAATAAAGCCTATCCTTACTGAAATATTACAGCCAAACAGAGTGAAAACCATAATTAGAAATGATGAAATGTGTGACACACTTTGGCATGCCGTTCAGTATCAGTTAAGGGAATAGATTCTGGGTTATGTTTTTCACAAACCCACAAAATATTGAAATTATTATAATAACACCCAAATGCCTCACAGAGTCAACAAAGAGGTATGTGTCTACTTCACTGTTAATTTGCACAACATAACCCACAAACACATAACACATTTTGCATTCCCACAATTTACGGGAAGCAAGTTCAAAAGCGTTACAAAGACAATGAGACGATTCATTCTGGTTCGGGATGCTGGGGATGGAGGGTTGAGGGCACAACTGTGCTCCAACAGAACTTATAAATGCTGAGACACACTCTGCAGACATATGGTTTGTGTTTAGCAAGAAGAAACAATAATCAAATCTGTTGATCCTCTTCTTGCAGCAAGGATGATTGCTAATATAAAAGTCTGTTCCGTCTAATCATAATTTAGGATGGGGGCTGTAATTACCTCCGCCTTCTTGCAACAACACTGTCTAAACAGGATGGAGGAGGCCTCCACTGAGACTCAAAGAGTGGAAAAATGCATTCTGAATGCTATCTGTCTGACAGTTCTCATTTCATATATGTAATTGTTGAGAATCTAGATTTCATTCGAGACGCATCTTTTTTTTAAAAAAAAAAAAAGCAGAACAGGCGACTCAGTGATGACATGTGAGAAATTTGAACATAGGCTATTTATTTTTAAGATTAATATTGTTCTAAAATAAATTTTGAAATCATGTGTCTTTGGTTTAAACTGGCAGGGCTTTTTTTATATTCAAACATCAGATGAATCCTCTGAACTAAAAACTACCAACCCGAGTCTTGTCAACATCTAGAAGAAAAGCGTCCATGCTTGACATTTCAAATACTGCGCATCGCTTCACATGGCTTTTGTGCACAACTATGACTTAAATTCTGGCGTTACTTGAATTGGTCAAGGATCCAAGAGAGCTCTGGGTTTAATTATGAGACTTGAACATGGCTCTCAACACAAGTACAGCTGCGTTAAAGCTGAATTACGTCTAAAGACGGATTTCATCAGTCCCAAACGACCTTGAACTCCTAGTGTATGACTGACATGTTTCTGTTAAACTCAAATGTTTCTCCCCTTAAATAGAAAAATAATGATTCCGGCAAAAGTTGCTCCAAAAATCCGAGAGGACCACATAGTTAGAGAATAAACTTCAGAAATGTTCTTCTTTGGGTCATCAGAATGAGTTAAACCGAATACCTTGAGCCGGTGGGAGATGAAGACAAGAGCGC
The DNA here is from genome assembly GCF_040054535.1 of Antennarius striatus. NCBI lineage: Eukaryota > Metazoa > Chordata > Actinopteri > Lophiiformes > Antennariidae > Antennarius > Antennarius striatus. The sequence continues at coordinate 16,655,274 of NC_090782.1, read as the reverse complement.
GGAGCTTTAAATGACAGCTGCGCCTTTTCCTCGGCCGAGGTGAGTCTCTTCTGGCTGGCGCAGTTCATGTGAACCGAGGCGTCAGGGGAGCTCCGGCAGATCTGTGATCCATAACCGCCGCTCCCGGCGCGCCGCGCACAGATGTCCGCCTTGCTGCCGTAAACTGCGAGCGAAAGGCCGGTGAAGTCCGTAAAAGCTGGGGTCTGACAGTGGCTGACCATGTCGAACAGCGCTGAGGAGTTCTGCATTGATGACTAGGCTTTCCCCATACAGTGTGAAGCCGCCGTTCACATCACCTGCGCAGGTGAAAACAATGTCAAATCACCGCAAAGCGCACGGATTGTTTCAAATCCGCATCCACGCGTAAATTTGTACAGTGGAACGCATCCATCAAAGCTTCAACGATTGTCGACACCTACCTGATCCAATTAGCCAATGAGGAGCGGAATAAGTCTAATCAGCATGTCCAAACTGAAGGGGAGAGAATCTGCAAGCATGATCGATAGCATCCTCTCGGTGAGGATCAGACATCAGCATCCCACGCGTTCTCTCTCCCGCCCTCTCTCCCTGATTGACACCCGGTAGCTCCACTACTCCGCAGGATTCGGGAGCACCAATGAAGACGGTGTCCGTATTGTGTGGGAGGATAAAATCTGGATCAAGACGGCTATGCCTGGAGTTGTAAACTTGGGTGTGAAGTTTGTAAGCTCTTACATGCGCGTATGTTGTGATACTTGACGTGTGCCCAGCCTCCAAAACAACATTTGAAAATGTATAATCACTCACCAACGGTGTTCTCCAAACCCGAGTACAGTAAAATACTGAGCAAATTAAACCATTGATCTGATTAATTTCAAATCGTCTTTGGTTCCAGGGACAAATCGCTTCTTGGAGATTGATTTTCGTTTATTGTCAATTTATGGTCAAAAATATAACGTTCAAAAATGGTGAAAGAAAATGATTTTTTTTTAAAAAAGATTCTAAATTGAATTACTTACTTTCACAATCACGCGTTAAATGTCTATCCGATTAGAAACTCCTGTTGAGAGCGGGCTTCCGTCTATGGTAACCTTACAGCGCCATCAGATGGACAAAACCCCAGCTCAGCGTCGACACTAACATTTCTGGCTATAATTGCGTAAAAACAAGGCGCCTGAAGCCAATTCAAGATAAAACGCGTAAACCCTCGATTAAACATGTGTGGATGTTGTTGAAGAACCGAGTTGTTTAATTGGGAAAGTACAGTCTGACAGTTTTGCACTGGAATTAAAATTGATTCTGCTTTTACGCGATGTTGGAAATGTGATATCAAAGGGTTGGGGGAGGAGGTAACCGAACATCCCTCCTTCAGATTTGACAGTCTCACTACGATAATCTAACCATGTTTCACCGTGTACCCACATTTTACCTGAAAATAATCTGAGTCCAGAAACGAGAAAAAAAACACTGCCTTAAGGCCACCTCTGTGGTTAGAAGAAGAATAACACTAATAACAACCGTTTTATGTTGTACATTATAGAGGCTTTCTCTAAATGTCCACATTCTGTCTGTATTATTCTAGATCTGTATGACTGTTGCACAAAATGGGATGTGTAGGGCAGAGAGAAAACGTGTTTCACTTGATGTTCAGAACATGATTATACTCACAAAGCTGCCAGCAATGGGTTCCCCTGACAGATCCGTAGAACCCAATAACATTCAGTCGGGGCCCCGATCTGAAGTGAGTGTTAAACATCCGTACGAGGTTGATTGTGAAGACTATTTGTCTTGTTTGATCTTATTATCTTATCTGATTGGATCTGACTTGATTTGAACTGACTTGAGGATTTGATTTGAATTGATTTTGTGATTTCATTTGATTAATCAGGTTTTATTTGACTTGATTTTTAAGTGATTTCACATCAATTCATATATGGTGGTCACAGTTACAGAGACAATCCTTTAACCTCAGTGAGATCAAGGTGATATCCTCTATTTTCTCAAGTAAAACTGAAGTAATAAATGCAACAGTATGTATCTATTAAAACAATGTGCACCGTTTGAATGGAAGCTGCCATATGCAGATGTAACTGTGTGTGTTCCTGTTGTTGCTCACCCAAATTTCTTTTTGCACAGAGATATCAGAATTATTTACTGTACACTGTCTATGAAACCACTGATTATCAGAGAAGTTCATTCCTCTGTCGATCCTTGAGAAAACTTCTTCTCAACACAATTGGCTAATTGCAAAATTTGAACCAAAGGCCACTACTTCACTAAAAATTGTTTTCCTGCAATTATTTTCAAGCTTATTTTCTCCTGAAAGCTGCACCATGTTTCCATCAAACAGTCATATCCAGAGCAGAGTGTAGTTGTATTTCTCTTTCCCCATCACAACCTTTGAGTGGAACATAGCATTCTTCTCCACCAAATCTCTCCTGGGAAACACATCAGAGAAAACAGGTAATTTAGAACCGGATTTCTGACATGACCATGGTCAATCACTGCTAACCTACAGTCCAGGAAAGCAAGCATGATGATTCACACTTTAGTGTTTTCCTCACTAAAGGAAAGAGTGCATAAAACAAGGCAGGATATGAGAATCCATTATCGTGCCTTGCTGATGGATGGACTAGAGGCTGTTAACAATCATAGTCAATTACAACTAATATAGTGTCTGTAAGGGAGTCAAATTAGAAGATATTGTTGCCAGTAATGAAAAGAATTTTTGTTTCCGATCATCTGAATGCCTTATTTTCTATAACATTTCATTGAGTGATTGTGGCTGCCACTAAAGCCAAGGGATGTCACGATATCCTCCAGTTGGTTGGCTTGTGTAAATCACAAGTCAACCAGTCTGACGTACGTAAGAACTCAGTGTGGTTTTCAACAGCTTGGTGCTGCTTGTAGAAGATTTAATCATGCATAATCATCAGGAGGTTAGTCTTACTCTGACAGAGAACACACCAAGACTTCTTCTTTCTTCTTATATCCTGTAACCCTGGAGGGTCGTTGGGGCACTACAGATGATCTGCTGGCCAGTTCTCTCCATCCCTCTCTGTCCTCAGCAGCTCTCATTGACACAAACATATAGAAAGTCTGACTGAGTGAGCAGAGTAGTCCCACCTTTGGTGCAAAACTGATGTTTTAGTCTTTCCGTGTGGGCTTCAGTTTTGCCAGCACAGCAGTTGTTTGGATCCATTGACTTCGATGTCTGAGAGGATGTTCCATAAGCTCAGGAAGTGGTGTCAAACCTTTCAACTAGGCTTCCAAGTTCTTTTTGTTCTCCAGTTAGCCCAACAATGTCATCCGGAAAACTGAGGTTAGTAATTGGTCTGCCTCCCATGCTGACAGTTCCTTCGTTGTCTGCCAGGGCATCCATCATTATACTTTCCAGAGAATGTTGAAGAGAACGGGAGGAGAGAATACATCCCTGGCATACTCCAGTTGCTATCCTGATCCAATCTCCAATTATTCCGTTGTAGAGAACTGCACTGGTAGTTTGTTGTGCAGGTTTTGAATGACTCTAACAAGGTTAGGACTGTTCTGTTCTTTCATGGCCGCCCGCAACGCCACATGCCATACGCGGTGAAAGGCTTTCTTGAAGTCTCCTAACACATGGCAAAGGTGCTGTTGATGTTATATCTCTCACGGATCATTTTTAAGTTAAATATCTGTTCTGTGGTGCTCTACCCTGCCCCAAAACCAGCCTGTTATTCAGCTGTGATCAGTTCAGTTTAAGGTTTTAACTTATTCAGTATTATCTTCAGTAGGACTTTGCTGGCTGATGAGACTTGTGGTTGGACTTTGCTTTTTTTCAGAAGAGTGATGATGGGTGACTGGGTCCATGATGTAGGCCACTCAGATTTTGTTGCACAGGATGGTGAAATAGTCAATCAGGACTTCTTCCAATGCTTGTATGAGCTATGCTGTGATGGTGTCCACTCTGGCTGTTTTTCCTTTTTTCAGTTCTCAAACTGCTGCCTCGACTTCTTCATGGAGGACAGAGAATTTGTCCTCTGTCCTCCATGAGTTCAGAGAAGTATTCTGTTCATCTGTTTGAGATTTCTGTTTTTCCGTTAGACATTCACCAGTCTTGTTCTGAATTATAGAGACTCTGTACTGTTTTGCTCTTCTTAGCTCTTTAACTTGGTATTCAGGCTGTTCTCCATTTCTCTGCACTTTCCCTGCTGACTGCATGCCTGTCTTGATGCTTTTGTTGACATGTCTATAGGCATCAAATCCTACAGTTGGGTTCTCATTATTTTCAGGGCTTCTTCAGGGCTTGTCACACATGACATTTCATTGGTGACCCAAGGATTTTTCTTTGGACGTAGTTTACCAAGGATCTCAGTGGCTGTTATGGTTATGACTGTGTTCAACGTGGTGGTCATGCAGTCGACCTCAGTTTCTTCTGCACCTGCACGTGGACACTAGGAAGCTGATACTGATTTTTATTGCACCATCCTGAATGACTTCTGCAATCACAGTTTTACTCATTTGGAGATGACACACTTGCATCACTAGTTCATTGGGATGCTGCCTTAATATCAGCAATTCCTCTTCCTCATCTGATCTCCAGGGAATCCAAAGACATAAAAAAAACTGCTTGTGTAATTTTCTCAATCGTAAATTAGATGAAAAAATGAATAAATAAATAAATCAGCTGATTCAAATAACTCTTTTCATTTAATTGTCATCAAGACATACCAGGCAAAAGTTAAGCACACACTTCAAATCAAGTGAATGGATAGTTCGAAATACAGAATTACAGTCTCAAGTTTTCCCAACACAACACTTCCTGATGCTGCAAAGCTTTGCAATGTGATGCCCTTTATTCCAGGTCTTTTGTGTATTGTTTAAATCTGGGGCATTGTACAGTCTGTACTCAGAAACAGTTGATCTAGTGCTGCACTACACCAAAGTTGGTTTTGTGACTCTGCAGGGAAGCATGTGCTCCTCTCTTGGATTTGGTCGCCTGGTTTTCTTACTGCTTCTCGGAACCACATTTATAGGTAAGAAACATACTTTTGTTTGTTTTGTTGCTTTTGATAGTGCTTCACAAACATCTTTTGATGGTATAATCCAAATGCAGTTACTGACTTCTGTCTAATTTACATTGTTGTCTAGTATGGTGACCAAGTAATTAAAGAATTCCGAAAAGTTTCACAATGAACATTGGTTTCAAAAATAGTCGACATTTTTAATTCAGATATTTTTTTGAACCAGAACATCACAAAAACAACTATTTATTTTTTTAAATGTGAAATGAGTAAGCATTTGTCTTCTGTGAAAAAATTTTTTTTTTCAGGGAAACGTATAAGATAAATACAGGTTGTCAAGATTTATTTTGCTGCTTCTGTTATATTGCAAGGTTTGCAATTCAATTCTCAAACGGTTGAAAAATGCCTTTACTGGTTTACAATGAAAATCTATACAACACACGGAGTAGACTGGGATTGTGTTTTCAGCTTGTACTGTCGGTTGAACTTCACTCTCAGGTTCTTGGGGCCTGGTACGCCATCATGAGAGAGGAATGGCCTCTGGCTTTTTGCAAGACTTGCCATTCCTGAAGCACTCCTTCGACACAGGTTCTTTTACTCTTTCAAAAGGAAACTTGGCTAAGTTAACATTGAAAGATTCCAAATTTAAGACACAACCAAAAGATTCAGAACAGAATATTTTTATCCACTGTCCTGTTAGTGCCACTGCAGTGTCCACGTGACACCAACATGACAGAAAACAACACCAGAAGCAGAAGAAGAAGAAGCTCTTTCTCTGCTGACACCGAAGGTCCTGCTTTGTCTCCGAGGATTCTAACGGCCTCTCATCTTTCGTCTCTCAGAGATCTGGTATCAGACAACAAAATCTCAGGTTTGGTAATCTGAATCTGTGAAGTCTGAAAGATGACAGTTTATACGTGTTTCTTCTCGTTCCACTCTGCTCCTGTGTCAGATGAATTCAGAACAAAGCCATTAGCACACATGTGCATTTCAAAATGTTTCCCCTGTATCTTCCCCACTTCTTTTAGAATTTTAGTCACCGAAGAACGGTGGTATCTGAGTCGTGTCAGGTCTTGAGGTTATCAAAATAATTTGACAGCTGTACTGGTAAAGGTAATAAATAATAATAATAATAATAATAATAATAATAATAATAATAATAATAATAATAATAATAATAATAATAATAATAATAATAATAATAATAATAATAATAATAATAATAGATACACCTGGTAGTGCCTTTCTCCTAATATATCTTAAAAACATTAATAATGAATACGAAAAGATTAGTAGAGATGTACTAAACCTGCTTTCTATTTTGGGGGGGTCAACTTTTGTTGTTTCCAATGGCAAACAGCATTGAACCTAAAGCAGCCGAGTCCCGTATTATGAGAAAGGCGTTCAGCTTTGGAACACGTGATATCGCTTTCTTGCCACTAGATGGCAGCAAAGGGCAGCTTTTTCTCGTGCACCGCTGCATCGCCCAAATCCTTCATTTAGGTAGACCGATGAATATAACCACTTCACCCATGCAGCAACACTGGCTTGCATGGGCGTGACAGCACGAACAGCTTAGATTTGGGAGTATAACACAATGTAGACGGGAGGACAGAGAAAACAAACTTTATATTCAGTGATGTAGAATAAACCCATCAGGTCAAGAGGAATGTTCTTAAATAAATGCGTGTCAAATAACAAACTTGGGTGGGTGGGGGAGAGGAGGCAGTGAGTGTAGTCAGGTGTTGGGGGGATTTTGTCCTTTTAAGTCAGGCAGTCCATTATCCTCACTAAAGAAGAAGAAGGACAAGAAGAAGGAGAAGGACAAGATTTTTTTTTTTAAATATTTATTCATAAAAGCCAAATTACAAGAAAATCACGTTGACACAAAATCCAAAAGAGATTCACACAAAAAGGAATTCACATCAAAAACATTCGTGAATGAAGAAAACTAACATTTATCAAACTAAAAACAGAGGCTCTTGTCTCCATGTTGAATATGCTCCATTCATATTCAAAGTACAGGACTTAAAACACAGAAGAAGAAGAACAGATTAAAAATATTCGTTAAAAGAGTGAAGAGCACTGCAAATCTCGTACACTCACTAAAAGCATGAAAGACTGTTTCACGAAGGGGACAGAAGGGACACTGGCTGGACACAGCAGGGTTAAAAACAGAGATAGAAGCATTGGAACCGATGGCACCATGTAAAATCCTCCACTGGAGGTCGGCTGTTTTTTTCTTGAGGGGAGGTTTGTACAGAAGTCTCCACTGTGGGTCAGGTCCATTTCCCGTCATCTTGTTGGCCCAGGTAGTGGGTGCCCTGTTACACAGGTTTTTCTTGTTGATTACTTTTACACATTGTTTGTACAGTATTTTTTTGTTGGCCGTGTGCAGGCTGATTTGTCGTTCATCTCCGAGGAGAGGACCCTCCAGTTCTCCAAACACGGGACTGATGTGGACCTCAGGGAAAGGATCTTTGCTGTCCGGCACAGTCCCTGTACTATAGTCCAGGAGGAGGCTTCTCTCCTTCCCGGAGAGTCTTTGCCTCCACAGTTGTAGCACCCTCTGAGCCACCCTGGTGGACTGGATGTTCAGCAGGGAGCTCACAGCCTGGGCATCCGCCAACACTGGCCCGGTGTTGTCCAACAGCTGCTGGAGGGTCATGGTCCTGGTTCTGCAAAGCGCTGCAGACAACCCAGGTGTGGCTCCACTGCAGACATCCAGCCTGGCTCCATGCACTAGTGGTTCCTTCAGTAACCAGAACAGAGAGTCAGAGCTTTTTCCTGGGCTGCTTTTAAATAGGACCCATGACTTAAAAACACCATGATAAAACGGAGGCAAACCGTTTAACTTTAGAAACTTAGAGTCCATTAAAAACAGTGCAGCAGAGAAGAAGAAGAAGGACAAGAAGAAGGAGATGAAGAAGTATTCTTTATTAATTATTTTTTCCACTCTAGTTTTTATTACATGCATATGTGTGTGTACAGGCCAGGAACACACACACACACACACACACACACACACACACACACACACACACACACACAAACACACACACACTTTAAGAAAGTTTCTTGAAAACGTTTTGCCTCTCATCCAAGATGCTTCTTCAGTTCTGAAGGTGGCTGGTCTTGTCCCAGCTTATTAACCCTGTGGGGTTTGGTCAGTGCTATTCACATTTCAACAACCTTAGTTGAAACCTGTATGGCTCCTCAACGATGGTGGCTGGGGGTGCCAGAGGGTGTCAAAGGGGTCCTTGAAACGCGAGTTTCACCGAGCCTTTGGATACTAATGTGGGTCATTAGCATGAGACACATCACCGGAGTCAATCTGCTGAGATAATCTTTTTGGGAGTTTCGAAAGGACATGATTGTAAATGGGTGAAAGGTGATGTCACAGACCACCTCCCCTTCAGAGATGGCTTCTTTCACTCCTCCCTCAAACCATCTGTCTTCCCTGTCCAAGATCTGAACATTGGTATCCTGAAATGAGTGTCCCTCTTCCTGGAGGTGAAGGAAGACTGCTGAGTCCTGTCCTGATGTGTTGGCTCTTCTGTGTTGAGCCATGTGCTTGTGTTGTAGTTGTTTGATTTCCCCTACGTAGACAACTGAGCATTCCTTGTTGCATGTAACTTCATACACCTGATTGCTCTTCTGACTGTTTGGTGTGAGGTCTTTTGGGTGGACCAGTCTTTGTTGGGGGGTGTTGCCCAGCGTAAAATATGCAGGAACCTGGTGTTTGTTGAACATCCCCCTCAGCTTTTCAGACACTCCAGACACATAAGGGATCACTATGCCATTACGCTTGCTCTCCTTCTCTTCCGTCCTCACTGGGTTATTCTCCTTTCTGGATCTTGTGTGAGCATTCACAAAGGTCCAGTCAGGATCTCCACAGGTTTTCAGTGCCCCTTTCAGGTGTTGGTGTTCTTTTTCCTGGTCTTGGGTACTGGTTAATAGCTTGTCAGCCTTGTTTTGCAGAGTCCTAATGATGCCAAGCTCGTGCTCCAGTGGGTGGTGAAAGTCAAAAAGCAGGCACTGGTCCGTGTGTGTTGGTTTCCTGTACACCCCAACATTCAGACTTCTGTCATCTTCTATGCAGACCTCACAATCCAAAAAGTGAAAACTCTTGTCCTTTACATCCTCTCTGGTGAACTTGATGTTGCTGTCCAACGAGTTGATGTGTTCGGTGAAAGGTTGCACCTCGTGGATTTTGATCTTGACACATGTGTCGTCCATGTACCGGAACCAGTGGCTTGGTGTTGTTCCGTTGAATGACGTAAGGGCCCTGTGTTCCACTTTTTCCAAGAAAAAATTGGCTACAATAGGAGACACCAGAGAGCCCAACTCACATCCGTGTTTCTGCCTATAGAAGCTCCCTTTGTACTGGAAATAGGTGTTTAGGCAGAGTTCCAAAAGTTGGCAGACCTGGTCGGGGTTGAAGGTTGTCCTGTCGCTGAGGGTGGTGTCCTGTGAAAGCCGTTGCCTTACTGCTTCCACCGCCTCCATTGTGGGAACACATGTGAATAGGGAAGTGACGTTGTAGGATGCCATGGTCTCATCTGTATCCAATCTCAGTCCTTTCACCTTTTCCACTAAGTCCTTGGAGTTTTGTATATGGTAGTAGGGGTTGTTACCCACTAGCAGGGCCAAAATGGTGGCAACATGCTTGGCGATATTGTATGTGACAGAGTTGATGCTGCTGACAATGGGTCTGATGGGGGCTCCTTCTTTATGAATTTTGGGGAGGCCATATATGTATGGGATGGCTTCCCCCAGGTACAGGCGATAGTAGAGCAGGCGTTTTATGGTTTCCACCTTCTGTAGCTTCTGTAGGCTGTCCACAACCTTCTTTTTGTAGCTGCTGGTTGGGTCACGCTTCAGGGTCTCATAGGTGTTGCCGTCGCTGTGTAGAGACATAATTTGCTGTGGTAATCTGTTGTGTTCAGGATTACCGTGCATCTTCCTCATTGGTATAATGACCCTCATTAGTATACACAGGCTCGGTGAAACTCGCATTTCAACGAACCCCCTTTGACACCCCATGGCACACCGATCTAGCATCGTTGAGGAGCCAGACGGGTTTCAACTAAGGTTGTTGAATTTATTTATTTTTTTAAATGTGAATAGCACTGACCAAACCCCAGAAGGTTAATAAGCTTTGACAAGACCAGCCACCTTCAGAACTGAAGAAGCCTCTTGGATGAGAGGCGAAAGTTTTTCAAAAAACTTTCTTAAAGTCCAGTGGATTGATTTAAACAGCTTTGGATAACTGAGAACCTAAACACACACACACACACACACGCACGCACGCACGCACGCACGCACGCACACACACACACACACACACACACACACACACACACACACACACAAAGGGGCCTGTAAGTATGCAGTAAATCCTGTATTAAAGGTAGAGGCACCTCTCCACTGTCAGTTCACACTCAGCTTCTTATGATCCACGTGGGTCTCGAATCGGCCACCGTTTGGTCCTCAGCCATAGATGTAGTAGACAGAGCTATCCAGATACTGCCACCCTCAATTTCAATCGTGTGAAATTCAGTTGGTTGTATTTTAATAATGTCTTCTTTAAAACAAGGTTAATGTGTGCTGCCAGTACGAAATGTTCCACTATTTCATATAGAGGAAACTCTTTAACCACATCTGGAATAGAGTGACTAGAGTGAATTATGGAGAGTTTCATGAAATACCAAAATTACTCCAACATATCAGTATAATCCATGTTTTCTTTGATTATTCAGTTGATGCCATAGGGAAACTTATAGCAATCTTTGCAATTTATTTGTCTGATTACACCTAGAAATATCTCAGAGGTTATCTACTGTATGTATTGACAACTGTTTGTGACATTGTGTTGTAGTTCGCTTGAGTCTCCGTGTTTCTCTTTCTGGTCCAAGTGAGCTTCTCGACCCTGACCTCCTCCTTTCCCAGTACAACAAGGTCAGTAGGTCAATCAACACATGCAAAGAACTTTGAAGGCATAAAATGTGTCTTGTGTGTCAAATTCAAAATAGCAAAATGGCAATTAAGATGACAAATCTCAACATTCGAGTTATGGTTTGTGTTGGTTGGGATATAACTATGACAAGCACAAAATTAAGATAATAATCCATCAGCTCTGTCATTCAGATGAACATGCTTGAGAGAGACTGTGGAGAGATTCAGTGTAAAGAAAAGGCAAACAACAAATCAATGCTCAGCCAGTCTAAAGGTCAAAAGCTGGCACCTCAGTCCAGAGGGAGGCAACACAGAATTAGACACTGAAGTTATTCACTTGTCTTTTGTTGCATGAACTTGTTCTGCGGTTACTTTTTAATTAAAGGACAGGAATGGGTGGATTAAAGGATTACCGTCTCAAGACACACTGCTGATGGAGTGGTGGTGTGGGCGGGGGCAAGGGATTTAATGGGTGAAAGACATTTCTTATCTTACAAAGAAGTCAAGAGTCGCTGAAGCTATTACAGCAATTTCGTAGAAAAGGCATTTTAAAGTACTTGTGATGAAGTTGCTGCTCACAATTGTTCTCTGTTTCTTTCTTTTCTCTGAGAAGCCTGGAATCTTCAGCACTGGAACGAAGACAGGAATCTTTTCAATGAGAATACAGAGAATACAGAGAGTGACCTCCATACCCTAATTTTATCAGGATCTCCTCGTTCATTCCCAGACATTTCCTCAGAAGTCTTTATAAAATAAATACAAATTTTCTTCCAGATGAATTTTTATTGTGTCTTTTCTTATCGGCAAAGTTGTATCTCTTTTATTCGTTAAAGATTAACTTCATTATCTCCACATTGTGGCATGCAGTGTGTACTGGGGCCCCACCCACTAAACTGCTCGTCCAATCGGAAGACGTTAAATCTGTATCTCCGCCCTCCATCATGGTGCGTCTGATGACCATGAGGAAGTTTCTTTGTACTCGCCGGTCACGAAGGTGGTAGTGAATGGACCGACAACCAATTGTTGGTAACAGCTGCCATAATCGCGGAAAGATGGCAAATTCAGGCTCCGTGGAGGACGCGCTGCCCGAGGAGGAGAGGGAATTTCAAAAGATTATCGGTCTCATCGGAGGTAAAGAGAGGATTTATTTGGTGAGTGACCAGTGTCAAAATAAAGAGAACGACGGGGATGACGCTGAAATACTGCAAGAGTTCATCGGTGAAATGTTTCCCGGCAGCATGCCGCACATCAGAGGACAAACCCAACGCGGTGGCTGTGACGCAAGCGCAAACAAAATGATAGAGACTGGTAAAAGCAATGATATACCTCTCACAGCGAGACCGAAGGATTTGGATTTGAAAGCTTGTCCAAAAGAAGAGCGCATGGAGAAGGAGCGACCAGCGCGTCCTGGAGACGCCCGGAGGACAGCAAGGAGAGTAAACGTGTACAGTCTGAAGCGAATTATAGACTATCCTGTCATCATATTCCTCTTCAGACAAATATTTCTCAGCAATAATTCCAACCATCCGTGCGTAAAAGAGATCCTAAAGGACGTAAAAGCGCGCACGAAACGTGCAGCAATTGTCCGACCGGCTTTAATTGGATTGATAAGCACCAGACAGGAGAGCGCCGAGACGCATCAATGTACACAACTCCTGGAGCGTCTGCTCCGCTCAGTTTTCCACAAACATTCACCAGAGACTCTATGGGTTGGCTGTTTCATCCCGAAGACAGAGGCCAAAACGCTCAGCATCAAGAAAAACGCCTGCCGAGTCATACACTCCTCTCAAACAGCAGGTGTAATAACCCCCATTGTCCGCAATCTAAGTGGCTTTAACTGTAGCAGTCCAGAGTAAACATCCTTTATGTAATTGGTTATTATTTGTAATAGTTTTTTTAAAATCTTTGTTCAAACGTCCATCCAGGGCAGATTTTTGTCAACACGAAGTTTGAACCCTTCGGTGTTTAACCAAGGCTCAAAGCAGATTAGATGATACTTGCAATATTTTACTGACCAATTTACAGAAGAGCAACAGAACTGCATGTGTTGACTTTTTAAATAAAGACAAGCGTGCTGAAGAGATTTCACACAAATATCAGTAAATTTTAAACTGGTAGAAAAAAGTTAAGTCTTATTAAAAAAAAGTAACCATAAATTTAGAGACTCATAGAATCTATTCAGTGTGCTATATCTTTTTATTAAATAAAATATTATCAAAAAATCACTAATGAATGCTGTCACAGTTCAAGATTTGGCAGCTGTTAGTGAAATGAGCGTTAATGCCCTCGAGGTCAATCCATGACACTCACAAGACCACACATTTCTGCACACACTTTTCTTCCCAGGCATGACTACAAAGGTCTGGGAACAAAAGCAACATTCATGAGTAAGGGCCATGCATATGGTGCCAAATCGTTAAAGGATTATTTTGTGCCTTTCAGGGAATGCCCAGGACAGCACAAATTCACTTTTCTGGCCATTTCGATGTTTGTTCTGGCCACAGACAAGAGGAGCCAGGGACCAAGGCAACTCTTCGACCAACAGAAAAAGAGGTACCAACAAAGTCCACAGATTGAACTATACTAGTGCAAGCATTTCTCTTCCCACTGGATATTGTTGGAAGTCTCTCTTAATTGTTTTTTCTTTAATCATTCCATACCAAATTTAGCCCTGTTTGGTCCCATGTCCAAAAAACATTACATGGGAAAATGGCATTGACACGTGGCACTGTTCTATGACAGGGCCAAAAATGTGACAAATGCCTTCACTCTTCATTGGTTTCACTTTAGGTCAGTTTCCATCCATCAATTTGGACACATAAGAACTTGGACTAGAATGCAATGTGGTCACAAACTATTTAGCATTTTGGTGAATAAGAGATTGAAAATCTTTTGCATTTATTATTTCTTTCTATTGATATGCATTTTTCCCTGTTTGTGAACTAATGACTTTATGACACAACTTTTCAATTATTTTAGCTGTTATTTCATGTTAAAATAGATACTGTATATTAAAATAGGAGTATGTTAAAGAACAAAGCTTTTTTTCCAAATTAAAAAAAGTAAGCTGAAATAAAATTGATGCAATGAAAAGTTAAATGTTTGACTACCAGTTCAACTGGTTCAACAGCAACTTCATTAGAGTCTAATTGAACAGTGACCTATGATGTGTTTAACATTTTTTTCTTAAGGTGACAATGGAAACATAGAAGAAAATATCCCTCTGAAGACAAATTCCATATCTGGTGGACCAACCACGGATGGAGATCCAATCGGAGGGGACACTTGATTGTGATATGTTGTGATATGTTATGACCTGTGTCTGGAGATGTGTAGCTGTAGACAATCCTGTTCTAACAGCAGAGCCTTACAACATGTTGCAGCATTACTTCCTGGTGCTCCAGTTTTCTCTTTGCTGAATCACTATGATTCTTGTCCTGAAGTCATATGTTGCTCAGATTTTTGATTTTTTTTTTTCCTATTTACACAGGGTCTTTGATGTGTAATGTATAGTCACATAGGGAATCACTGTGCATGTTAAGGGAGTGATTGAAGTATTTCTAAAACAATCGCATGAACTGCATTATGTAGTTTAGTGCCATTTTTCTCTTTTTCTTTGCTTAGGTTGCAGCCCTATGTAGAGATAAGTCTTTTTTTTTAGTTTGTTAAAGTATATCTAGGCCACAGAAATAATAGAAAATTTACTCCCATAATATGATGCATATTTATATATTTGAATCAGATGACCCAAGGCCTATTAAGTCTTTCATGAGTGGCGCTAACTTGACTCTTGTATTGTACAATATTGTCACAAAATTATAACTTCAACTGCCATCTTAGTACAAAGAACCTTAGGTGAACCAGCTCTGTTGATAGGGTCTGAGCAGCTGTTTCCAAACTTAGTTATTACATACATGTGCCTTAAATGACTTCTTAATGAATACAGATGGATAAAGCTTCTTCTAACTCTTACCTCTGTAGGTTACTGGAATGTGTACATTTATATAAATAATGTGAATAAACACAGTTGTCTCTGTCCAATTTTATTGAAAAGGATGTAATTTCTTGTACTTTCCTTAAAATAACATTTGATAGGTTAAGTTTGCAGCGGGCTTTCAGTTCCTCATCACAGCAATGGTAAATATTTCACTTATATTCCCACTAGAACTGTGCTATGTACTCCTATCTTTGCAGAGTGCATGGCTGAATAATCTTAATGTTTTTAGCTTTCGTATTGATTGAATTTGGTACAAAATCCATTGATCTACTGTATAGTATATACAAATATAAAAAAACATACTTTTTACAATGTCATTATGCATAATAAACGGTGTGGGACATGTTGTGGAATGAGTTTTATTTGCTTTGATGTGATTATTTTTCACATCTAGCATTTTTTAAAATTTTGGCAGTCAAAACATTTGAGTTTTAAATAATGCTAGACATGAAATATAGTCACAACATTAAAGCAAATAAAAATCAATAACGTAATAACTTAACTTTTTATTTTTAAACTGGCTTTTTCTAACTATCAATGCACTGATATATAAAATAAGTCTTTCCATGTGTATGTTACATCTGACCAAGTTTAAGTTTTAGAGCTCAATTGACCTGTGCCATGTTGTTCATTATCAAGATAGATGGATAGATCACAAACTGGAATTCCCCAAATATGCCTTCTTGGGAAAGCGTTTAGCAAAAACCTAAATGAAATTATGCATGATCTGCACCCTAACTTTACATTTTTGGGAGCTACTATCAAACTAGGCTGTACAAGCGTAGTCAAAATGACAGTCCTACCATTTTTTACACTCATCCACATACAATTTAAAGGAATTTGGCTCTGCAAATTTGGCGTACGCAAAATCCTGCATTTGCCCTTTTCTTTAAATTGTACAAATTGCGTGAAGCAAAAAATCCATTGCTTTCGGCCTAGAAATACTTTACATCAAATTACTGTATATTAGCAGTTCATTTGCTCCCATTCTCATAATGTAGCCGCAAGAGGACACAAGTCAGTGTCTTATTGTGCCAGTTCCAAGCCCGGATAGATACAGAGGGTTGTGTCAGGAAGGGCATCCGGCGTAAAATGTTTGCCAAATCAAACATGCGAATCAAACCTATGACTTCCATATCGGATCAGTCGAGGCCCGGGTTAACAACAACTGCCCTCGGTGCTGTTGACCTGCAGGGTGCCAGTGGAAATTGGATTACTGTTGGTCGAAGAAGGAGAGGAGGAAAGGGTGTGCGTAGGAAGAGAGAGAAGAGGAACGCCGAGAGTATAGGACTGAGAGTAGGGATGTTGAATGTTGGAACTATGACAGGAAAAGGTAGAGAGTTGGTTGACATGCAGAGGAGGAAGGTAGACATACTGTGTGTCCAGGAGACCAGGTGGAAAGGTAGCAAGGCTAGAAGTTTAGGAGCAGGGTTCAAGTTGTTCTATTATGGTGTAGATAGGAAAAGAAATGGAGTAGGAGTTATCTCGAAGGAGGAGATTGTTAGGAATGTCTTGGAGGTAAAAAGAGTTTCAGAGTGATGAGTCTGAAGCTAAAAATCGAAGGTGTGATGGTCAATGTTGTTAGTGGGTATGCTCCACAGGTAGGATGTGAGCTGGAAGAGAAGGAGAAATTCTGGTCGGACTTTGATGAAGTGATGCAGAGCATACCTAGAAGTGAGAGAGTTGTCATTGGTACAGACTTCAATGGACATGTTGGTGCAGGAAACAGAGGTGATGAGGAGGTGATGGGCAGGTTTGGTATCCAGGAGAGGAACGCAGAAGGACAGATGGTAGTTGACTTTGCAAAAAGGATGGAAATGGCTATAGTGAATACTTTCTTCCAGAAGAGGCAGGAACATATGTTGACCTATAAGAGTGGAGGTAGGAGCACACAGGTAGACTACATCTTGTGTAGACGGTGTAATCTGAAGGAGATGAGTGACTGCAAAGTAGTGGTAGGCGAGAGTGTAGCCAAACAGCATAGAATGGTGGTTTGTAGGCTGACTCTGGTGGTGAGTAAGATGAAGAGGGCAAAGGCAGAGCAGAAGACGAAATGGTGGAAGCTGAAAAAGGAGGAGTGTTGCAGGACTTTTAGGAAGGAGTTAAGACAGGCTCTAGGTGGTCAGGAGGTGCTACCAGATGACGGGACAACTACAGCTAATGTGATCAGGCAGACAGGTAAAAGAGTACTTGGTGTGTCATCTGGAAGGAAAGTAGATAAGGAGACTTGGTGGTGGAATGAGGAGGTACAGGAGTGTATACAGAGAAAGAGGTTAGCTAAGAAGAAGTGGGACACTGAGAGGACTGAGGAGAGTAGACAGGAGTACAGGGAGATGCAGCGTAAGGTGAAGGTAGAGGTAGCAAAGGCCAAACAAGAAGCTTATGATGACTTGTATGCTAGGTTGGACAGTAAGGAGGGAGAGACTGATCTATACAGGTTGGCAAGACAGAGAGACAGAGATGGGAAGGACTTGCAGCAGGTTAGGGTGATTAAAGATAGGGATGGAAGTCTATTGACAGGTGCCAGTAGTGTTATGGGAAGATGGAAAGAGTACTTTGAAGAGTTGATGAATGTGGAAAATGAGAGAGAACAAAGACTAGAAGAGGTGACTGTTGTGGACCAGGAAGTAGCAAAGATTAGTCAGGATGAAGTGAGGAGGGCATTGAAGAGGATGAAGAGTGGAAAGGCAGTTGGTCCTGATGATATACCTGTGGAGGTATGGAAGTGTCTATAGACACAGAGTACTCTACTCTCTTGCTGAGTTTTGAACTGCCAGGCAAGAGAGTAGAGTACAGTACTCTCTTGTTTTGAACTGAGAGTAGAGTACTCTCAGTTCAAAACTCAGCATCCTTCTACCAATATATTCACTATCTCTTTGGACATGTCCAAACCATCTCAGTCTGGCCTCTCTGACTTCATCTCCAAAGGCCTAGAGTAAGACCAAAGAGGAGGTTTATGGATGTAGTGAAAGAGGCCATGAAGGTAGTTGGTGTGAGAGAAGATGCAGAAGACAGGGTTAGATGGAGGCAACTGACTCGCTGTGGCGACCCCTGAAGGGAAAAACCGAAAGGAAAAGAAGAAGTAGAAGAAGATTCGCTCCCATTCTCATCCGGTAGCGCCCTCTGTATGAATTGCAGTCGACCAAGACATAATGAAACATGAACTGACTCAATTGAAATCCAGTTCATAAACCGGAGAATTGCTCTAAAATATAGTGAGAAAATATCAATACGATATATAAAACACAAAAATTAGATTAACGTGATTTGATTGACTACATTAAATTGGAAAACAATGAAAAGGATTACATTTTTGTTTATTTTTAATCTGGCTATGAACAAGGCTACTAACGGTGAGGTCCTTCAGAAATGGGCTTGCGGTCCTGGACAAAAAGTAGTTAACATCGGCTAAGGTTCGTCAAACTGTTGTGCATTTTCAGAAATATCGTACCGTGTATAATTCTTATTTTCTGGAAAAAGGCTGACAATATCCCACTGACCAATCCAAAGTCGTAGGACTTCGGAAGGAATAAATTGCCAATCATGATAACGTCTGCCGGTAAGTTTAGAAAGGGTTTTTATTTTGCTAGCTATTACCTTAGCTGTCTGCCATTGATTTAGCTGAGTCACATAGCTAGTGTAGCCGTTGTCAGTGTTAGCCGATTCCCGGTAAAAGCAAATAAATGAAAATGATTTTCCGGATCTCAGTTCCGTTTGCAGTCTTTGACATAGCAAAAAGACAAATTTGTATACTGTTCTACTTTCAAAACACTAGAATTACAGGTAGTGCAATGCTAGCACTACAAAATGTATGATTTGGACTTCCATAGTAACGCGTTTAAGTTCATTTTAGGGATGTTCCTATTGAAAATCTATAAATCTTATGACCATATTCTTTATTTTGTCTCCCATTGCGATACTGTAATTTTGTTGTACGAAACAGGTTTATAATCGACCACTGAATCAGTGCTTTCCAACCGCGTTAGTGATGCTATACGTTCAACAAACAAATGTCTTATCGAAAGTTTGTGTGACCAGTTACCTGTAAACTACCGGAGCATCACCAAGTGTTACTACATCGTCATATTTGATTATCATATCTTTATTAACTTTGTAGTAGTTACGATTTTATTCAGATACATCTCCCACTTAATGTCAGTGTCAGTTAGGCAACTACAGTAGTATTGAGTACTACTGTGTTTGCGCATGGAAGAGAAGTACCAAATATGCATAAATGGTCTGTAATGATGATGATGTTTTACCCTATCCTAGTCTACACTATCATGAAATATATGTGGCAAAGGTATTTTGTTCATTAAACATTTTGGCAGTAGTTTAGTTTATTTATTTATTTTTTATTGATTTAAAGTTAAGTGATTTAAATCTAGTCTTGTCTTAGATGAATATGTATGATAATCCGTGACTCACTCAATCCAATTTATTTTATTTCTTTTAAAGCTGGAATTATTTCCCTCCTTGATGAGGAGGAGCCACAGCTCAAGGTAAGAACTTCTTTTGATTAATTTCTGGTATTGACCACACCAACACAAAAGCCTCCTTCATTGAACCAAGCTATCGAGGCCATTGACAGCATTGTAATGTGACAGAAGTGACAGAATTGTAAGTTATGTCTCTGTTTCACTTGTAGGAGTTTGCTCTTCACAAACTGAACTCTATTGTGAATGACTTCTGGGCTGAGATTTCAGGATCAGTAGATAAAATGTAAGTAATGAGTAAGGTCAGCAGGAAATTTGTAAAAGCAAATTTTGTGTTCTGAGTGAACTAACATTTGTTATTTATCGTCATTGATTGTAAACTTTGCAATGAGAGTGTAAACTTGTGTTATATGCTCTCTTAAAATTAGCAAATATATGACATAAGACCAATGTCTCATATTGGTTGAGTTTGTTGTTGGATATGGGAACTGCAACTGCAATCATAAAAAAAAAGTTTTATGTTCACAATATATCAAATAAACAACTGTTTTATTGTTTGTTTTTATTGTCTTGTATTGGTTTTAGTTCTTGAGGGCAATTGAATGACTGAATTGGAAAATTCACTTCAGGAACTGTAGCTATTGGAAAAAGTGAGCATTTATTGTTCAGCTCTATTCAGTTTTCAAATGATAGCTGACTGTGCAACGTTTTAACAGTAATAAATTAATTTGTCAATTCTGATTCTTGTGATGTGTTTAGGTGGTTGACAGTTTCACCAAAACTAAAACTAGTCTGTGTGCATGAGAAAATTACCTATCTTCAAGATGGCATTGACAGACACAAAAGATACCAGAGAAAATGTAGCAAGTAGTGCAGGTTGTTTGTAGATTGTTTTCTTATAGAAACTGCTCTCTGGGAAAGGACTATTGAAAAGTTGATGATTTGCATTCAAGTATGTGAACCTTGTATTATCATTCCCCAGCGAAGTCCTTTATGAAGATGAGACTTTTCGCAGCAGAGCATTTGCTGCTCTTGTGGCTTCTAAGGTTTTCTACCACCTCGGAGCCTTTGAGGAGTCTCTGAACTATGCTCTTGGTGCAGGAGAGCTCTTCAATGTCACAGATGACTCAGAATATGTGGAGACCATCATTGGTGAGTGATCAATCAAGAGACCTGACCACATTTGCCTTCCTGTTTCTTCACTTTAATTTTCTGCTGTTTGAATGCTCCTGTGAATTTGACTTTCAGTTGTGAAATAAATAACCTAATTGAATGAATTGTTTTCCCCCCCCAATGTAATTAAATACAGTGGATTACACAAATCGGAACACTTGTTTTACTTTTTGTTTGTGCTGCTAGCCAAATGCATCGACCACTATACTAAGCTCCGGGTGGAGAATGCGGAGCTGCCGGAAGAAGAGGAGAAGAAAAGTATTGACCCCCGCCTTGAGGGGATTGTCAACAAGATGTTCTTACGTTGCCTAGATGATCACAAGTATAAGCAGGCAATTGGTATTGCCCTGGAGACCAGGCGGCTTGACATGTTTGAGAAAACCATCTTAGAATCGGTCAGTCACTGTGTCATTTATAACTTATTTGAGATTTTTTTTTGTAAGATTAGTTTGTAATATCTACTGTGGAGTTTAAAACTCACCAGAATATCTTATTAGTATTGAACTATAGTCTAGCTTACTACTCCAAAACTGTGACATTGCTTATAAGTCACTTCAAATTAGATGTTGTCTTATTTTAGAATCCACAACCTGCACAAGCATAAATCTCAAGCAGGTGTGCAGAGTTGCATTAATGCCAATATTTTTGTTAAATCATGTCTTCCTGTCATTGTGTTAACAAGTTAATATGTGTTGACAAGTTAATGATTTTTTCCCTCCCCAATCATACAGAATGATGTGAGCGGCCTCCTTGCCTACAGCCTGAAGGTGTGCATGTCTCTGATGCAGAACAAGAAGTTCCGCAATGAGGTTCTACGTGTGTTAGTCAAGCTCTATATGAACTTGGAGAAGCCTGATTTTATCAATGTCTGCCAGGTAACAATCAGATCCTTATGAACTCTCTATGCCAGATCTCATTCATTTTTCAGAGATTGATTTTATTTAGCTTAAATCAGTCAAGTTTACAGTTTTAAAAGGAAACATTTTCCTTGTGTTTTTAAAAGTGAAATGACCAATATTTTGATGTTCACCTGTGTGTTTCAATCAGTTATTCAACTTCAATGTTGTTGTCTGACCAATTTTATTGGTTCTTTTCTACTTTTAAATCACTCAATTATTTGTTTGCTTCAAATGTTTGATTTAGCTTTGTATACTGAACTCTTCTGAAATAATGAAGTCTAATTCATGTCAAGATAGAAAAATATGTGTCATAATGAATTTATACTGACAGCTTTTGATGTAGTATATGTACTATGCAAAATTGAGAGCAGTTATCTATGGGCCTACTGGTCATCATATATATTTATGTATTTTCACAAAATTTGAGTTTCCCAAAAACAGTCAGAATAATAACATTCCACTCTACTCATGTTTTTCTTCTTTCCTCTTTAGTGCCTGATATTCCTGGATGACCCGCAGGCTGTAAGTGACATCCTGGAAAAGCTCGTGAAGGAGGACAACCTGCTGATGGCCTATCAAATCTGCTTTGACCTATATGAGAGTGCTAGCCAGCAGTTCCTCTCCTCAGTCATTCAGAATTTGCGAACCATTGGAACACCTATCCCTGCTGTCCCCGGCTCTACAAATACAGGCACTGTTGCTGTGCCAGAAAGAGACAGGTGGGTAGCGAAAAAGAAGAGGATGAGGAAACACTCATATTTGGGACAAGGCATTATGTTCTCAAGGTCTTTGCTGTTTCTGATAAAATTTTACGTTTCAAGAATTCTGACATAAATAACAAAAAAAGCAACCTTAAAATGGCAGACACATGGCAGAAAGATATACTTTAGTCTCTATGATACGATACAAAACCTTGAATATTCTTTTGGAAGGTTCAGGACAAAAAAATCCAAATGCAGAATATATTAGGAATGAGCCCCACAAGCTCTGGTGTTTGGACATCTGTTTTATATTTGTTTATACAATCTAAAGGTTTAAACTTGAAGTTTGAATAAACTCTTGAGGCAGAGTACAGTGAATAGAGGGAAGACCTGGGGATTGTAAGTAAAACTGATGTTTTTTTGCTCATTTGAACCACCTAGAAATTAATTTATGATGTAATGATTTAACATTGACCAATACTGTGGGGTTTTTTTTTGTGTGTTACAGTGATGCAATGGAGACGGATGAGAAAGCTGGCAGCTCTCCTGCTGGAAAGCCAACAGAAACTGTAATAAAATATGAATACCTGTATTCTGTACTGTCACACTTTTTTAATGTCATATCTTATTCTTTTTCTGTTTGAACAGAGCAACTGTGACTTGGATGAGAGGTCATCT
The DNA here is from genome assembly GCF_040054535.1 of Antennarius striatus. Classification (NCBI taxonomy): domain Eukaryota; kingdom Metazoa; phylum Chordata; class Actinopteri; order Lophiiformes; family Antennariidae; genus Antennarius; species Antennarius striatus. The sequence goes on along the minus strand of NC_090782.1, from coordinate 16,632,450 downwards.
TATGTTTTCTTTCTATGTTTTTTTAGAAAGATGAACCTAAAGACCAGAATGCCAAGATGATTAAAATTCTTAGCGGGGAGATGGCTATTGAGTTGCACTTGCAGTTCCTAATCCGAAACAACAATACAGATCTCATGATCCTCAAAAACACAAAGGTAATGAAGTGTGGTAAAAGGAATGATTCAGATAATATAAATGAATAAGAGTTTTATATGCATATTTTTCTTGTCACTTTAGGATGCAGTTCGAAATTCAGTGTGCCACACAGCCACAGTAATAGCCAACTCTTTCATGCACACAGGAACCACAAGTGACCAGTTTCTCAGGTATTTTGTCCATCAAAATGCAAATATATTTCCATAGCTTGTAGAGACTGAAGTTTTGAATGTATCTGTCAAAAAGGCCATAGTATTTCATATTGCTCACACTGGTTTCCAGCCAAAACTCTTCAAAATTAGCTACACGGAATTTTTTGAAGTTTTAAATATCATATCACTGGAGGCAGTTTTGATGTTTACTCACATTAGCCTTGATGAAGAGGCTCTATCGCATCAGTAAAAATCAAGCATCTCCAGTCATGTTCGAGATGTTTTTTCTTGACAGTTTTAAATTCTGTTTTTAGAGAAAACTTGGAATGGCTTGCAAGAGCCACCAATTGGGCAAAGTTCACAGCCACCGCAAGTCTGGGTGTCATCCACAAAGTAAATATATCTCACAATGTTGATAATATAATATAGAAACATAATGAAGTTTATTTCTGATTGCCATTTTCATAAATCATGTATTTTTCAGGGTCACGAGAAAGAGGCTCTGCAGTTAATGGCCACCTACTTACCTAAAGACACCTCCCCTGGCTCAGCTTACCAGGAGGGAGGAGGCTTGTATGCTCTGGGACTCATTCATGCCAACCATGGTGGGGACATCATTGACTACCTTCTAAATCAGCTCAAGAACGCCAGCAATGATGTACGTTTTTATTTCAAAGCGAAAGGTGTCAAAAATTGCTTTGTCTGTGTGTTTTATCTATCTAACAAGAAATAGTCTGTCAATACTCTCACACACACACATGCATCATATTGACTATTAAGTTCTACATCTTATAAATTATTTATTTAGTTCACATATTGTTAAGCAGGTGGGATTTAGGCCATTTTTAGTCACTTTGTTAAAATGTTCGGTCACATATTTTCTCAGATGTTAGTTCAGTGTCATACTGTATTTATTTGTGATTCATGAAATGTTTTCTCAGGGAAAGGATTCATCTGTTTTGAACTAATAAAACATGAGAAATTAAATTCAATTTCCCTTAGAATTTTATACATGTGACCAACAATCTCTTTTAAGTCATCATGAGTTGCTTAATTTGATTAGTCTTTTTGTTTTGCAGATTGTCCGTCACGGTGGAGCCCTTGGCCTTGGTTTGGCTGCATTGGGCACAGCCACACAGGATGTTTACGACCTCCTCAAGTCCAATCTTTACCAAGATGATGCCGTTACTGGTGTGTATCTGAATACAGGTTTACTGATTGCGTAGTACATAACTAGCTTTGTCCTTACAAGGCTGTTCATTAAGACATTTGTTTTTTATTTAAAATTCAGGTGAAGCTGTAGGCCTTGCCATGGGTCTGGTCATGCTGGGCTCTAAGTCAGCCCAGGCCATTGAAGACATGGTAGGCTATGCTCAGGAGACCCAGCATGAGAAGATCTTGCGTGGTCTGGCAGTTGGAATTGCTCTGGTCATGTATGGACGTATGGAAGAGGCTGATGCCCTCATTGAAAGCCTCTGCAGAGATAAGGTACAGCTGAAAAGTTTTCAAAAGGCACTTAATGAACACCACAAGCTTACAAATGATTAACTTTCCAGAGACAATGATGGTGCATTACTTTGCTTTTGTGTTATAAATGTTCCTTTTTCAAACAGGAAGAATTCCTGGAGAATGACATGCTTATTTATCCCTAGATGGAAAAAAGAATGGAGGATGTTTAAAAAAAAAATCTTTGTATGAAGTCATTGTCTTTCATAAATGTTACAGGTGTCACTTGCATTTCCATTGTTTAACTAGTGAGTCTTGGATGTCCTCATGTTACCCTGGGTTGCTTTAGTATTCCATGTCTCAAAAGGCTATTTTGTACTTTTGCCAGGAATTTGTAAGAGCTAGATATGTGAATTGATTCATACTACATGGGTTGTAGTTCAGACATAAACTCTCTAAGCACTGCATTCCTTCACTTTCCAATGATAGGACCCCATCCTGCGACGCTCTGGTATGTACACAGTGGGCATGGCCTACTGCGGCTCCGGGAACAACAAGGCCATTCGACGCCTGCTTCATGTCGCTGTAAGTGTTTCCTGTTTGCTCCCTTTCACAACATTTTATTTCACTTGATGGAAGTCAGGTCTATCATCCTGCTGGAAATGAAGCAGATGCCAGCGTGCAGCGCTACACACCTGTGATTAGTTTTCACAAGTCAAATTGATGAAATGCTGTGATAACAATTGCTTATATCTTATCAAATTTCATGGGAAGTTAATATTCATGATTAATGAAACTCAAGACATTTAGTGTAAGCATGTTACTGTGCATTGTTTTCTTATTTGTGTGTAGCTAAACTACAGGTTCTGAATCCATTCTACTTTGAAACATAGTTTAAAACAATTATTTGAAGTGAACAAATTATTTGAGACTAGAATTGGAACATATGATTTTGTCAAAGAGTGAAATAGGCTTCAAAGTGAGTAAATTACTGTCCTGTAGGTGGCATCTCGATACAAGATTAAGTTATTGGTATGATAGTGGAGCCCTACAAGCATCATGAAGGTTACTTGGAGGATTTTGTGTCTCAATATCACTTCGGTTATTTGGCTGCTTTGTCTTAATTAAGGTGAGCGATGTAAATGATGACGTTCGAAGGGCTGCAGTTGAGTCCATTGGCTTCATCTTGTTCAGGTAAGGACCAACTGAATGACTTAAACACTGAATATTGTTACTTTTGTTTATATTCACCACAAGGCTTTCTACTCACATTCCAACACATTCTTCTTTTTTTAAGATAACATTTTATGTATATTTTTTTCTTTGCTGCAAAGACATATCATTTTTTTTGTTTTTTTTGGAAAGTAACTTTTCCATGGAATGAAAGGAGAACTAGATGTGCTCTTGCCTAAAACTTAAAGTTAAATTTTGGTCATCATGAATTGTATTCTTCTACCGGAGAACATACATTATATTGCCAAAAGCATTTACTGAGCTATCCAAAACATTCGAATTGGGTGTTCAGTTCCCTTCCATGGCCACAATTGTACAAAATCAAGCACCCAGGCATGTAGAAAACTTCAACTAACATTTGAATTGGTCACTCGCAGGACCTTACTTCTAGCATGGTACACTGATAGGAAGTCACCTGTGCAATAACAATGATCCATGAAAACATTTATGAGCAAGTTTGTCGTTGAAGAACTTCACCAGCCTGCACAAAGTGCTGACCTCATCTCAACAGAACACCTTTGGGATGAATTTGAGCGGATACTGTGAGTTGTCCAACATCAGTATCCAACCTCACAAATGGCCTTCTGGAAAAATTATTTTAAAAATTCAATAAACACTCTCCTAAACCTTGTGAAAAGCCTTCCTAGAAGAGTTGAAGCTGTTATAGCTTCAAAAGGTGGACCGACATCATGTTAAATCATTTGTACTAGGAATGGGATGCAAGTGAAGTTCATATGCTTGAGAAAGCAGGTGAGCTAATACTTTTGCCTATATAGTGTACTTCATAAATGACATTTTCTTTACTGTGCCCTTAGAATGATTCATCCCCGTTAAGCTGCAAAAAATTAACAATTGGAAATCAAAATAGCCAGCCTATCCTGTACACAAATATCAGTGTCAGATTTTTAAGTCCTAAAAAGGCTATGTGATAGTCTATGTGATCAGTTGGCCGCTAGATAAACTTGGAGTAAATCTCACTGTGTTTAGAAAGACTTCTGAACCAGAATAATTCAGATGGCCTCCAACTTCCCACCCTAGTAGCTCAAGGATAAGTCCCTTCACTCCACAGACATGCACACTTGTACACAAGGAACACAGCTTGTCAAATGTCTTTAGTCCTTGCTATTCTCACAAATCGGGACTATGATACTATAGGTAATTTTAAAAGGCACTCAGTTCATTGCAAAATGGATGTGTTAGATTGTCATAGACCTTTATTCAGACTCAAATATCTTGCCATATTGGTCAAACACTATTATGTTATTGTGCTATCTGGATTTCACTTTGGGTGTGTGTTTTGAATTTTTGCAGTAGTCTTGCTTACATAAAACTAAAAGCTGCAATTCATGGCTATAGAAGGCTTAAAAACAATAGGCTTCGCAAATTGTCGATGCCTTTTAATTTTAACTAATCATTAGAAGCTCACTGATTTATACCATTTGGTTGTCCTGTTGAATTTTGAACTGTTTCTTGTTGAACTTTATTTCATGAAAAGAAAAAATGTTACATGCTTCTAAAATAACTGCTTAATGCAAATATCAGCTGTTGTATTATTGACAGATTATATTGAATTAAACTTGTTTTTGAGTTCAGATACACAGAAAATAGTTTATTGAGCATCTGTGGGTTTTCTTTTAAACCAGATTGTTTTCCTAGTATGTACTTTTTTGAAATGTAGTAACGTATAAAAACACTAGGCTGTAATACACATTCAAGAATGCTGTCCAGCATATAAGCTGTGTCATTTCTAGAGTGCAATGCAATCATGTGTGTGCAAAAGAGAGGTGAAAGGTAGTGCTGTAGATTTCTTAATTGAATATGAGGACATTCTGTGATGGTTTACTGTATATTTAGTTTGCCCAGTCAAAATGCTCACCATAGGAATAGATTATGAGTGTTCAGAAAAGTTTCCAATTTCATCACAATTGCAAAGTGTTTTTGACTTGTTAACACCGTAATTGCCTGTAAACAAACAGCAGACAGCAACAATTCAGAATTTGTTCTTGCGTAGTGTACAGAAAATACAAGACATTAAATGATTTAACTTTGAGGCAGATTCCAATCTTTCAGTCATCATACATTTTGAATATTTTTTACACCATAAATTCACTTCAGTTGCTCCATTTTCATTGATATGTCTATACACAGCTTACATGTTCTTTGTGCCTACCGCATTCATTCTCAGTCAGAAGCATTGTGTCCAGCACAACACCAGTTGATAACTGCGTATGTGTTTGCCGGCACCTCAGTGGACTTTGGTAATTAACTCCTCCAATGCCATTCTTCATTCCTCGTTTCATGAACAGTTTAGAGTTTTCTGCCATGGAAGATCTTAAAGAAAGCTTTGTAAGGGTCCGATCTGCAATTGACACCCTTGAGGGTCTTCTTGGTTCAAGACTGGCACAGTTTTTGTAATTGCAGGTGATGTAACGCGTGAATGCTTGTCTGAAAGTTTTGTTGAATAAGGTGTAGACAAGCGGGTTAATACCTGATGACACATAGCCCACCCATACAAAGATCTCCATCAGGCGGGAAATTACACGAATATCGCAGGTGGCACACAGCACAGATGTAATATTAGTAATGAAGAAAGGGCACCACATGACTACAAACAGGAGAAAGACTATGCCCAGCACCTTTGAAGCACGCTGCTCATTGCTCAGATTCTGCATTGACTTCTTGCCCATTGTTGACATTCTTCGAAAGCATATTTCATCTCCAGTTGGAGAGTTTGTTATGCTTGCGTTTGTTTTTTCATGCATTTTAGGAAGTCTGCTATCCAACATCTCCTGTTTCTCAACTTGTGGTGAAGTCACAACTTGGTCTCTTTGAAATAAGGCTGAGACTGTTGGGTAATTTAATCGTTGAGTCACTTTTGACTTGAGCAAATAAACTTTTTTGCGTAATGCCTGGACAGTAAGTAGGTAAATGACCATCATGATGGTCAAAGGGATGAAGAACGCAGCCAAAGAGCCAAACATGATGAACTCCCGGAAAGTGTCTGTTTTCAGTAGGCATGTATGGTTGCTGTTAAACGTGATGTTGTTGGGAAAATGGTTGTTCTTGAGCCCCTTAATTGGAATTGGGATTGCAATACCTGAAAAATGAGATGAACAATTGATAATGGCAGAATGTGGGAAATTGTCTATTACACCTAACATTTACATTATAGTGTTGAATATAATGACCACACGTAATTTCTGGTTTGTCACTCTATCACTAGTGTGATTAGCAGATCTTAAATAAATCATGTCTATACCTAGAACACATTTTATTTGTGAAAAATAATCTTGTAAAAAAGACTTAGTTAAGGGAATCTGGATTGATATGCTTACAAATGGATATGAGCCACACCAGTGCAATCTTCACCATTGCTTTGGCTCTGGATTTGTTCTGGCTGTGTTGAATTGGCTTCTTGATTGCGATGTAGCGATCCAGTGAAATGGCACATAGATGCATGATGGATGCAGTAGAAAACAGCACGTCAAGAAACAGCCAAATGGGGCAAAGGGGTTCTGGAAGAGGCCACTCAGAGTCTAAAAAGTAGACAAAAAAAATAAATTAGTCCATTGAAACAGTAAGTTACGTTATAACCCCTTGTCATTTTAAAAAGAATTTGATTTCATACACTTCCAGTGTATTATGGCAGATGTACACATGGCAAGGGATTAAAAGTGGCTCTCATGCAAACTATTGATGTTTGTTTATCTGAGTGAGGAATGACTTTACTGGAAAAGGGAGGGTTCATTGACTGTTTATGGAGCTAAAAGCTCTTTATGTAGATGTGCTGGAGACTATGCTCAACAGTAGTGTTTATTTTCAGTTCCAGGCATAAAATTGGCAAGTAATTGTTCTGGCTTTTGGCCCGTCCCCCATTAACAATATAAAAGACTGTTGTTGGAAATATTCCTTTGCATTATTTATTTTGTTTTTTGGACATTCTTCTTTTTCCTTTCACCTCTTTTGTGATACAACTGGAGAAATGTTTGGCTCAAAGTTTTTGCAGAAGTTTTCGTCTCTGTTTTATTCATCAAATAGTTCTTTTTTTAAAAGTAGTGCCCTTTTGCAGTGCTTGGTCCCAACCTAACCTCAATCAGTGGGTAGCTTGCAGGACAATAAAATGGATTGTTTTATTTTACTTAAGTGAAATAAAGTGTTGCTGTTTTTATTAGTTATATATTCTTGTGTTTAAAGATCCAGTGTTTCCAAGTCTTAATAAATACTCAGAAGACTTTTTAAAACCTTATTTTTGACAGAAAAGACACGGCCAACACTTTTTTCTGTATTTGAGATAAAACTTCATGTAAAGGAAAGTTTTCAGGTTTTTTTTGTTTTTTTAATGATTTGCATTTTAAAATGTCTTCCAACAGTGCCGGCAAAAATAAACATTTGAAATTTCTGGAGATTAGCTTCTCCTCCAGAAGGCCATGGTCAGTGCCTTCCATAGAAATGAATCTTATTGCAATATTCTTTAGACTACAATTTTAATCTATTTTGATTACCCACTGTATTTTCTTTTTATGGTTTTTGTGTTAAGTCAAACAAAACCCATTGCTATATAAGCATATTATAGTACAACATGTACTCTGTCCAACAGCTCTTTAAAGAGAAGAGATTATGTAACGGAGAAGTAGTAAAAATGTCTGATACGGTTAACAGAGTGGTTAGTTGATGAGCCTGGTGTTATGTTTTCGTTGAAGATGCCTTGCAAATGTCACTATTTTAGGAAGCAGCACCAAATCATGTTTTCTCTCAAAGTTGTTGTTCATTTTTTTTATTAACCGTCAGTGCTATGTTTTAAGTTCACAACCCTTCATAAATCACATGCTTCAACCAAACAGATTCCTTACATTTTGCAAGAGTTTGCTTTGAATTAATCTGCCAAGCAGATGTGGAACATGCCTGTATGTTCTAACAAGTTGATCTGTAAATTAGTCGCACTTGTGCTTAACGGTTTGAATTGCAATAGTTTATCCTTTTGTCAATCTTGAATGTTCTGTGAGCTTGAAATGAGTTTTAAACTTTTAAACAGCCTGCCAAGTGTGATATGATTCTATTTTATTTATTTTGTATCTGGTATTTGTAGCTTTGTTTTAAGTTACCTTATTACTTTCTGCGTTGTTGGTTCATCATTTTTCTTTTGTTTACAGTTACATTTTTTGTTCTTGCGAATTATATTCCCTTTGACAGAACCTACTGACCAATATGAGAGTATTAATAGTTATTTTTGTCCAGTTGTGCATTAGTTCCATGTTTCAGTTCATGACTCGCATTGTAAGGGTTTTGTTCATTATTTGTAATGTCAAAACATTAGAATTCCACACGATCAGAAAAAAATAGTGTTTAGACACATAATCCTAGTGCAATGGGGCCCTAGTCCTGTCAGGCTGCTTAAAGCACTAGCCAGCAGCTAAACAGTCAGGGACACTGTACGGAAGCAGAGGTGGATTTACCACGTCAGAAGTAGTTTAGCTGACTTATTTAAAAACTTCAAATGCACAAATAGCATTCTACTCTCTTCTGTTGCCTTTTCCCTGAATATATCCACGTATTAGTCAGTTTTCTGAAGAGTTCAATATGAGGAAAGAATCTTATTTTCAACGTGTGAAGCTACTTAACCTGGATTGGTCTGTTTACAATAACATGAGTGAATAAACTAAACTTTAATCATTTGGCTATAACTTGTATTTTTCGATTGTATTAAAAAGGAATAGTGGTCTAGATCATTTCCCTTTTGGTAAAAGTCACTAGACTTTAACATACGTTGGCCAGAATCTCTGTCATATAGAATTTGCTTTGAGATGGACTGTTTTATTTAGTGCTGCTCGGAATTTTCTTCTTTTGTTTGCTTTTTTAATAGATCGGTTAGTTTAATAAAGTTTAAATAGAATTTAACTTTCCTTCTGAAACACCTGTATTTACTTATGAACCCACCCAATAAACATGTATTCACGTTAGACATTGTGTATTTATACGTAATAGTCCACTTGATTTTATAGCTCTTATGACATGAAGCACTTCGGACAGAGTAGTGTATGTACCACATCATTTAACCTGTTGCTCACAGTCTATCATAATCTTTTCATGGGATTGATCTAACACAAATGCCCCATGCTAAACTTACTGTAGAGAATCGTGACAAGGGCAATAGGCATCACTAGGATTCCCACCAACAGGTCAGCCACGGCAAGTGACATCAGAAAGTAGTTTGTGGCATTTTGCAGTTTTCTTTCCAGCCCCACAGCAAGAATGACCAGGATGTTTCCTCCAATAGTAGGGATGATTACCATGATAATGAGCAGTGCAGCCCATTTCAGCTGAAGTTCAGGCACCTCTCCTGCCTGCGAACTGTTTGTCTCAAGTGGAGCTGTGACTGCTTGAGGCATGGTGCTATCGAGGTTACAGCAGGCCTGATTGCGGGTCGGTGCTTGGATCTTTCTGGAGATGGAGATTTGGTCAGCATGGTCACTGGGTCCCACAGGAAAGGGCACGGGATAGGGTGGATCAGTGCACAGGATGCTCCATCCCTTATGCTGCGTATGAATCAAAGGGAATATTTGCTAACCCGCTGGCTGGAGGTTTTAAAAAAAAACTCCAAGTACTTCCAGCAGTCCCACCACAACCAGTACTTCCACAGGGAGATTTTAGCAGGGATCAGGTGACAGTCGTCTCATCCGCTATGTCCACTTTTAAGAACAAGTCTGTTTAAAGGAAAGCAATGCCTTTTTTTAGTGATTGTTTCAACTTGTCTGATTGATGACATAACAATGAGATTGTTACAATTGTTTGTTACAAATGCTATAATACATAAGTGTATCACAATAAAAGCTACGGTTATTTTTCATCAAGACCGCATTCATGTGTGGCAAGATTTGCTTGAGTTTCTAAATAATTTAAAAGTGACAGCTTTTTCTGTCTGAAGAAACAAAGGTTAAGTGCCTCAGTCCTAGTCTACACATGAATTGCCCTCGGACAGAAACACTCTATATAAAAAGAAAAACAGTGTCAATAAATACAATTGTAGTTTCTTACCTCCTCCTGAAGATAAAACAATTCATATTCCTTTTTATTCCTTTTTCCTTTCAGTGGTTAGGGTGATTTTTCCAAGCTGTTACGTCTTAACGTTCAAAAGCCTAAAACAGTGTTTTATGCTGGGAGAACTGTGCAAAATCACATTTCAGTTTTTGCACACCTCTTAGTCAAATAGCTTTTTTAAGCTCCTTTTTCTCATCTATATATTCCCACCCGCTACAAATTGGAACCCCAAAAAATACCCTCCCTTTGCAGCAAAACCTAAATCTGTCTCTGACTGAAGCAGTCCATGAAGTGGAATTTGTTTTGCATCCACATGTTGGAGGAACCCCCAGTCTTTTTTCGCATCACCAACTGCGATCACAGGTTTAAAACTTTCAGATGTTGTGGCTCCTCTGCTTCTCCATTCCGACTCGTTGCCTCACAGCCTGTGATCAGCTCTCTCTCCAGCTTCTCTCAACTCTCTCCAGTCTTTTTCCCCTCCCTCCCCTCTTCTTGCCCATGAGTCAGACTCTGTACTAAACAGATGAATGTCTTTGTGCTGGCGACATGCCAGGGGTTCTGGGAGGCAATTTCCCTCAACACAGCCGTCCTACTGTTTATATTTGTCACTTTCTGTTCTCTCCTTGATTTCGAGCAAGCAGGGGTGGGGGATCTACTCTAGTATCCGTGTATGGGGTGACGACTTTTGCCTGTTAGATGCTCAGGAATGATACTGTTATCAGATTTTCTTTTTGATGTTTCCCCTACATAAGGTAGACATTGACACTAGTTTATTTGTCCAGGTTATCCGCTGTCAGAGTGGTTTCTCCAAGTGTCCGCTAATTGTTTTGCTTTTCAAGGTAGATGCTTGACTTCTGAAGATAAGCCCTCCATTTTAGTGTAACCTGATAATAATTGTGCTTTTCAAAATGTGATAAATTCCTGGCCAGTAACTACCATTTTAATATGTATATCCCTGGGGTTCCTAGAAAAAACCCCAAAAACACTCTATTATCCATATTATATGAAAAAACATTTCTGCCAAATTCACTCAGGGTGGGGGGGGGGGCATTGAACACAAAACATTTTATCTCAGTTGAACGCATTTTGACCACACGTTTCAAATGGTAATGTTGTGTGTGTGTGTGTATTTCTGTTATCTTGACTGGCCTGGGCATATTGTGATCATATTAGGCATATTGGGATTATTGAGAAAATCTCATATCACCAACTCTGCCAGTGTTGCTAAAAAATGAAGGAAGCTGCAAAAGAGGAAGCCACGTAGTTTTAGTGATCCAGATAAAACAAATCTACACATTTTACACACCTTCTGATGGCAACAGTAGTCTGCCCCCAATGTAGTAGCAGATGATTCAATAGCTTGCCATTTAATAAGTATATAGTCTTATTTTGATTTGCATTTAATAAAGTTCTTGTGTTTTTCTGACAAACAGATTTTCTCTTGTTTCTTCTTTGTAATTCATTAGTCGTTAATATTTTATTTTATATCAGTTGACTTGACTGTAAGTGCCAACTGTTATACCTATGTCGCCCCTTTGCCCATTTATTAAAACACGGTTCAGATGCTTTCACTATATATTTAGGTCAGGAGCAAAGAAATTAAGTCTGTTTTACAATGGTTATGTATTAGTAGCTGCCGCGATCACATTCAGTTTGGTAAAATCCACCTATAAAAACTGTAATCCTGCTTCATTTGTTGACTGTTGTGTGTCTCTGTGTGTATGCCACTCCATTGGTCACATGGGACCAGTAAACAATGAGGAGCTAGACTGCAGCTATAGCAGCGTTGTGTCAGTCATACCTGCTTAAAGACATGCACATATTGTTATACAATGCATGAACTGGACAAGTAAACAACCTTTAGAATTTTTTGCAAGATAAATAAATATTTCTGATTCAGTGAGTCTGAAAGGGGGGTGTCACTGTCTTCAGATCATAGTGAATTAGATGGTTATTCTTTTTAATGATGGATTTTGTTGGATTAACAAAGAATTTCGGGTAATTTAGTGATTTTGGAACTGTCATCCAGTAAAGGGATGATTTAGTTTGGCTCCAAGTAAAGACATTCCTGTTTTAGACTTAACAAACACGAGATATCGTGTTTCTGTTTCTTCTTTCCGTCCAAGTTCTTCAGCTTTTGCCAATTGGTGAAGCATTATCCTATCTTACTTCAAAAAGGTTTGAAAGGGTTTTAGATTAAACAATTTGAAAAGGATCAAACAAAAGAATATAGGAAAAAAAGATAGTTACTGTTAGATCCTTATAAAAAATGAGTTAAACAGGTTTTACTATTTTCTTTCAAATTTGATATAACTGTTGGATCAACTGAAGATTACATGCAATAGAATTTATTTTTTCTTGTTGAAATCAGAATGCCAAACATTTGTTTTTCTGTAGTAAACTAAATTGATGCAGTTAAGCCTCAATGTTCAGTCTTCAATAGTGTCTGATTCAAGGGCTAACAATGGCGTTGTCAGCTGCTTGAAGCCTCTCGTTCTGACCTACTTGAATGTCCTAATAATTGTGTGTGGTCCTTATCTTGGCAACCATTTTACTCGTAACACTTTTGTCATATAATCAAGAGTACATTAAGTGGAGTGCTCTGCCATCCACATCTGTATGCCTTTTTTAAAAGCTCAGTGCCACTACTACATCTCTATTATCTTGGCAATTTAAACTGAATGACAATGGGGTTTTTTTGCTTTTTAATGGATAATGACAAAAAATCTCGACTCCTTATTTGTAGATATGGATATTCACTCTTTTATCTGTATTTAATTTGCTGAAAAAAATCTCAACACAGGATGAAAGGATGTAATGAGTACCCACAACATTCTCATTTATATTTTTAGGCAAATGTTTGATTAAAAGGTTTGTCTCAGTGATTCTATTCCACTACAAGCACCACTGGGAGAAAAATGAGGGCTTGGATTGCTTTTAGAGACAAAAGTTAAAGTCCAACATTTAATTATTTTGTTTGTCTAAGAAACTTTTATTTTTCCAAACTATGACCTGTGAATAATTAGTAGGGCTGTCACTTTAACGCGTTAATTAGATTAATTACGCTGCAAATTAATGCAATTAATCTCGATTGGCAAATTTGTCCCATTGAGGGACCCGTAGGCTGCAGTGTTACGTCACTTCATACCTGCGCCATTAGTCAAAGGCAGGGTGACTGACAGGAGAGCACGGCTAGCCCACTCGGACCTTTGGGCAGAAAGTTTATTTATAAAAAGAACACAGACGGGACTATCAACAAAAACGCAGTGATTCTGCGCTGCCAATCTGCGCTGTAGACACATCAGTCAGTCTGCCCCAGGGCAGCTGTGGCTATTGCATCCGATGTAAAGCGTCTTTGAGTGTCCAGAAAAGCGCTATATAAATCTATTCCATTATTATTATTATTATTAATATTATTATTTGTAACTTTTGTAAAAGAGAATTTTCATATCCCCGAAGCAGCTCCAGCCTAACGTATCATTTAAATGCAAAACATGTCAAGGACAATGAGTTATCTGTTGTCAGTTCCTGTAAAGTTAGCTTAGGAAATGCCTGTTGGCATTTTGCTATTTAGTTACCTTATTTAGAGGCATGTTATACTATTCATTTTGAATTGCTGTATTGAGTCAGCTTTAGTATTCATTTTGATTGAGAGTCTGCTTATATGCCTTTTTGAGACTTAGCCTTATTTTATTTCTGAATTTTATTTATTTTATTTAACTGTATTTGTATTGCGTTTTTGAGAAATGCACCTGGCCTAATTGGTTTGCTGATGTGCTCGGCCTTTTTTCTTTTGAATTTCATTTATAAAGCACACTTAACCAATAAAAATGTGGATTTCAAATCTTCTCTTCATGGTGTATTCTATTGATTAGTCACGCACTACAATTTTGTAATGTCCTAGAATTCAAATTCTTTATTTGGGGGCCTTTAGCAGGTATGAGATTAAAATGCAATTAATTAGATTAATTAAAAATCCTGTAATTAGATTAATTTTTTTAATTGCCCGACAGCACTAATGATTAGTTAAACATTCTCTGAATATTATCTAAATTATCTAAAAAGGGCGGCAGTGGCTCAGTGGTAAAGCAGGCGGTAGAGCGGGTCGTCCTATGATTTAAGATCGGCGGTTCGAGTCCCGCTCCTGCCCCCCAAAAAATACCCGGAGGTGAGCTGACAGTGGGAGGTGTCAGCTCACCTCTGGAGCACTGCCGAGGCACCCTTGAGCAAGGTGCTGTCCCCTTTACAAATTGCTCATTTGAGGCGCACCAAGAAGGAGCTGCCTGCCACTCTACCTCCCCTGCATGCCTACAGGCCCCCTTGTGTGTGTGTGTGTGATACGGGGACCTGTACTCACAAATATATATGTATGCATGCGTTTGAATCAGTAGCTAGAGTGTGCGTTCTTAATTTCCCTCCGGGGATCAAACCAGTATATAAAATAAAATAAATAAATAAATAAATAAATCAAGTTTAACAGTAAGCCTGTGGATCTGAGTATGAATGGAAATGAAAATGTCTTAGTGGCAATGAAGAATTGTAGCTCTTAGCCATTTGTATTGTGTTGTACAAATTGGCACTGTATTGATAAAATATCACTCTTATTAAAGATTGCCCAAACAAGCCTTTTGAGATTACAGCAATGGTTCATGCAGCTCTCTTGCTGAAGGGCTCAATGCACTTTATATCAAACAGATTACTTCATCAATCACTTTGGTGAATGCTTTAGCGTTTATAGTCTTGTGGGCACAAATTGTGCAACTGTCTCTCATACATTGTCATACATTTCAAATTTCATTAGAATGTCATTCACACCCACTGATTCTTTGCTAATCATTTTTCTCCTCATTTCTTTTATTCTACATGTCTTTAGGACTCCTGAGCAGTGTCCCAGCGTGGTGTCCCTTTTGTCAGAGAGCTACAACCCTCATGTACGTTGTGGGGCTGCCATGGCTCTGGGCATCTGCTGTGCTGGAACAGGCAACAAGGTGAGTGCCTTTCCCTTGATCCCCCATCATTTTCATCTTTTTTTATTTTGTTTGGTGTCTCTTTAAATTAACCTAGAAAATGCAGTTTAGTAACAGCCGATGAATACTCTTGTGTGAATGGGTGAAACGACTATAATAAAGTCCTGTTTCATAATAAAATGTAGCTTTCTCTTTATTTGAGGTTAATTAAAATCAAGACATGATTCGTGGATTTATATTTATCTTCTTGCTTCCATTGCTGTACACACTGATGAACTGGAAATATACATCATACAGTCGCACAAATTGGTTCAGACCTTTTTGCTTGTTGGCTCAGTTTCAAGATCCAAGTAATGAAATCCTATTTAATGAGATGTCGGCCCAAAAGCACATTCCTGTTGTATATTCCTTTTGAGGCTTTACAAGAAAAGCTTAGATGACATTTTGTCTCGTATCCTTAACAAAAGTAATTTGTTTAAATATAACAATGTCAACAGAACAAATGTAGAATTGTGCTAGAATTTAATCAAATGGATGAAATGGAGTTGCTCAAAAGACAAGCTCTTACCATTTCCAGGTGTTTTTCGTGGTTTAGCTTGCTTCAGCCATTATCTTTGTTATGTAATGATTAAAACATAAAATAGCTATTTGACTTGCGATCTATAGTATGCTTCATTTATTTCAGTAGAGGTTCAGCAGTTAAAAACTCATGAAGCACAGTAACCTCGCTGTACCCTGTTATTATCCTTGGGTTCATTGTTATATTGTAAAGCAGTCATAAATGAATGGTGTTGCCAGAGCCTGACTGTCCCAATGGTGTTGGCTGATAAATCTCAGACGGCACAGCCAACTATGGCTTATTGCATCCGTAGGCTGCAAGCAACCAATTGAATCTTTTTGGAACAAATAGGCAGATGCATGCTACAGGGTTGATCTGCTCCAAAACCCTGCTGCTCGACTTTTCCACAATATTACTTTGAGCACAGAAAGTCCTTAATGAGAATATTGTTGTTGTGACAAGAGAAGTGGGTCACCTGTTTAGAGGGAACACATTCTGTTGTTATCATTTGCACACCTTACTGCTCTAGTGTCCCGACTGGAGCAAATACTAAACAGTGCACAGGGGCGCAGCTTTTGGTTAGTTTAATGCTGATTTTGAATTTGAGGGGACCATTGTTTACCTGGAAATAGGAGTTGTGTTGCTGATATCACTTCCAAGACAAAAGAGAATTGGCAAAACACTGGCAATATCTAAACTAATAAGAGAAACCGGGGCTGAAGCAGTTTTTTGATGAGGAACCAGTAGTCCATTGAGATGTGACCTGGTTCCTTACATTCTCATGTAAATTTTAATGTGTTTTGAGTTTTGAGTTTTTGCACCATGGTGAATGATAAAGGTGTGTCACTTTACAGATATCAACAATTTTGCCACACATTAGTTGTAACCATGGTGCCTGTAAACAGACTCAAAAGAAACATTTCAGCTTTTTGGAATACTGTTATACAGTTTAAATAAATATATTTTAAACTGGAAATTATGCTGTGGTAAGGTGTGCTCAGCTCTTACGTTTATTTGCACAAACCTTGTGGTAGCTTTTAACTGTGATTAATTGAATATGATTTGAAGTCTATTCATACTGAGGCACATGCCTGAATAACTGATTCTACCAATGTACACGGATTAGAAGGATCAAGCAGCCACAATATGTACCAACCTGCTCTGCTGATTGGTCCTGACAGTAAATATCCACAAGAAACCCCCCCAACAGGGTATTTAAAAGAGGAGCAAGATGTGGTTGACTCATGTTGGCTCTGCATTCCTGACTTGTCATCCTGTTACATGGCTTAGCACTGATGGAACAGGTTTATTTTACCTCCATTGTCACCATCTTTGTTTCTCTTTCTTCGTCAAAGCTGACTCCTCTCTCTTGTTCTGGTGACAAGAGTTACAACAATTACAGCTCAGCTGAAAGTGCAAAAATAACAATAAGAAAGAGGTGGCTCTACCACAGTTTTTCACTGTGATTATTGGGAGGAAACTGAGGGAGGCAGAGCGTGTTGCAGCTGTTGTCCCAGGCAACTAGATATGGAGAACATTAATGCCATTAATTTATGTGGTCTGGTTGCCTCTGTTGATAATCCCTGTTCCTGTATTTAACCAAACAGAATGCTCCTGTTGCACTGTTGGTCTTATTGGGGACTGAAACAGAACAGAGCAAAGAAGTCACATTCTGCTTTTCATGTCGATTTTCATGTGAGGACATTACTAACATGAAGATTTTAGATATTAGATACTCAGGTCTTACTGTGTCTTTCTCACACCTTGAGTATCTGATGATGCCGGTAATCTACTTGTGACCAGTTAATGTAAATTTTGTTTTCTTGAATTACTTGCACAGGAAAGTCATCTCACTTTCCTGTGCAAGTAATTTAATTTATTTGAAGCCACATCTGATTGTTGTACAGTGGTTAGGTAACTGTTCACTGCAAGTAAAATTTACTTTAAGTTACATTTCTAATTTTTCTTTTATGCCTTTCTCTTCACAGGAAGCGATTAATCTTCTGGAACCCATGACCAACGACCCAGTAAATTATGTGAGACAGGGTGCCCTCATTGCCTCTGCCCTCGTCATGATCCAACAGACTGAAGTCACCTGCCCCAAAGTAAGTGTCAAATGTGTTGGGTCACCTTCTAAGATTTATATGATTGCTTCATAGTTGTCAATGAGGCTTTCAATTTCAATCTAGCAATAACTGATATCTACATTTTTAGATACCTACAGTATTTCCCCTATTAAACAACAGAGAAACGTTATTTTCAGTGTGAGTAATGTTGAGATGATCTGGCACCCTGCTCTTCTTTTGATAACTTTGGCTTTTTGGTTTTCTGTGAAATAATATTATTCTTCAGTGACTATTATAATCGTGTACAATAACACTGAGACCAAATGGGGGTTTTTTTTGCTGAGAAAAGAGTAAGGGAAAATGAAAATGACTTTACTAAAAATGGCAAGCATCAGAACTGCCACAGGGGGGAAACGATCAATGTCATAGAAGCCTGTAGAGTGACTAGTCCAGGCAAAAGTTTAACATTTTCATAGTTGGTTGCAATTTTCCAAACACATGTTCACAGACTCCTCATCTGCACAGCAACAGTCTTTTAAGATCAAGGCGGTATGCTGGATTGTGCAAGAGGCAGACTTTTTCAGCAGTGGAATGTCAGGAGGCATTAGAACCTCAACTGTTTATTTCAACATCTTAGTCTTTGTAATTTCACTCTTCTTCATAGTTGTAGACAGAAGTCTATTGACTCCAGTTTTAGAGTGCTGAATGGGGCCAAATTGGCTAAGAACTACCAAAAGTGTTTACTCAGTTTCAATCTGGCAAGAGAAATACTTAGGTTGCCACAGGTAACACAAAGTTATGGTGGGTGTAGTATTTTTTATGTGGTTTTGCTATGCATGATGTACTGACGGAGTGCACATTGGAGGAATTGTATTCTATTCTGTGACACTGACAACCAAATTAAAACATAGCTCAATTCAGTCATTTTCCATCCTAGATCAGTGTTTTCAAACAGCAACACAAGACAGATCAACAACACAAGTTCATTACAATAAAACTAGGGTTGAAGACATATAATAGAATACTAAGGGGGTCGTGAGCATTCAAGATACATGTATGCATGGTTTATGTGTTACATGAACCAAGAAATCAACCATAAATGTAAAGTTAAGGTGATTTCATCTACAAATAAAGCAGATTTTTGCACATGACACAGGATTTTTTTTTTCCTATGGGGGAAAAAATTGCCCTCGAAATGAAATTTAAAAGACTTCCAAAGTAAAGCAGGTGGGTCTGTGGGTGTTGGGAACAAAGATCATCTAACCAACTGCCTTCAATATGTGCTTTTAAAGTTTTTTATCCTAATGTTCATGTTGCAATTTCAAGGCAGTCATACGTAGATAACAAAGACTGTTTCTGTTTTTTTCTTCGGAAATTGATTTACAATTACAAATACATTCATCTGAATTTGTATCAAATTTCAAGTTTAACCAATGTCTGCACCAGTAATTCGATATAATGGGATCAGCTATTTCAATACCAAACTCCTTTATTGATGGTTGGAGACGACTCTTTAACAGCCCATACTCGGACGAATCTTTTTTTTTTCTCAATTATGTGTCATCAGCGAAATTTCAGGATGTGCCAGCCCTGATGCTGGCTTCTGTTGTTATTGATGTAAAGAATATGAAGCACAGGGGGCAGGGCATACAGCACATCTCTACTTGTATTTACATAGCAAGGAGACGCAAACCTTGCCCAGTTTGATGCAATCATACAACCCACACTGAAATGGGGGCGGCAGTGGCTCAGCGGTAGAGCAGATGCCTTGAAGACGGATCGCCCAGCCGTTGGTGGTTCGAGTCCCACTCCCGCCATGACATCCCTCGGAGCGTGAGCTGACGGTGGGAGGTGTCAGCTCACCTCCCAGTCACTGCCGAGGCGCCTTTGGGCGAGGCGCCTTTGGGCGAGGCGCCTTTGGGCGAGGCGCCGTCCAACCCACAAGCTTCTCACTTGGGGCACAACCCTCCGTGCGCGACCCGTCACTCTGCCTCCCCCTACTGTTTCTTGTGTGATGTGTTACTAATTGCATGCCTACAGGCCCTTAGTGTGTTGTGTCCTGGGGCTTGTATTAAAAAAAACTGTGTGTATGACTAACCAAAAAATGTAACCACATGCAAAGAAAGTTTGAAGAGTGTGTGGACAAATAAAGACAGATGGTATTCCCTTTTTTATTTATTCAGTTTATTTCAATCTTTTCTGGACATTTTATTACATCAGACTTCACCTTCATCACTTTTGCAACATCAACAACATCCGAAAAATACTGAAAATATCACAGTGGATATTAACAGTATCTGTAATTTTGATGTCATAGGAACACAGGAGTTGTACTCAAATTTTCCTCCTTTCACTCTGTAGGTGAACCAGTTCAGGCAACTCTATGCAAAGGTGATCAACGATAAACATGATGATGTTATGGCAAAGTTTGGTGCCATCCTGGCCCAGGGAATCCTTGATGCAGGTTAGTGTGCAAACAGAACTGCAGAGGACAAAGCTAACTGGAGAGAAGCCACTTTTAATGAGTGGGCATCTATCACCATGCAAGAGAGACCAAACAGTATGTTTGGATTTTGTTCAGTGCAATTTTAAGGTGACTGTTCTAACTATAATGCAGGTCTGTGATTTTTAATGTGATTTTCTATATGTGCACCATAATTGGAGTCCTTTACAGTCAGGCAGACACCAAGTAACCCTCTCTGGTTTTTTCGCCTGCACACCGTCTCTGGAACAAATCATGCCAAGGTGCATTAGCGCCTGAAGTTCCTACCTCAAGGCTGCTCTCAGCCATATGGCTTTTTGGTCTCCCCCTAGTGACTAGTGTTTGTCTGATACTCTCTGTGTTTGTGTGTCTGTCTGTAGTGTTTGTGGACACAAGCATACACAATATTTGTATGTGTGAGGTCCTAAAGAACTGCATTTCATCACATTGAGAGCTGCACAGTCGAACAAAAGCAGAGTACCCCATATTCACACATATAAACAAACCTTTAATACATTCAGGAGTAGAAACCCAATTTGTCATATCAACATAAAGCCCTGTGTGCTAAGCCAGAGAAAAAACAGCTCTGTTTATGCACTGCTGTCTGAATCAGGTGCTTTGAGTTACACAAAATGGATTTGTTCTAGCGTTTGCACTGTTACCTCAAAGGATATGTGTGTTTTTGAGATGCTGTGACTAATACATTTTTTTCATAGTTCATAAAATTGCTTCTTGATTAACTCGTCCTGCCACAGAACATGATGGTTATTGTGTTCTAAGCAGATTAGCCTTCTTGATAGGAGGCAGGACCTCAATCATGTATCAAATCAGGCACATTAACGGTAATGAACTCAGCAAAGATGTCAAGATGGTCCTGTATGAGACCATCCAGACAAACCCTGACCGCTGGTCTAATTTGTAATACTGCAGACACTGTCCTCTCTCTGCCTCCTGTGCTTCATGCTAAACTCTCTCTGTGTCTCTTGTGTTTAACCTTTCGGTGTAGATCAGTGTGCACCTTGTAGTTAAACACATTTGGAAAGGAAACATACAATTCCTGTTCGAATGTCAGACATACCCGTGATTACTCAGTTTGATTACGTGGTGTTGGATCTTTTTGAGATGCGTAGGTAATTATATTTAACCCTTAGGTACAGATTAAAATGGCTCTACACCTTAGCCAAAGAGACAAAAAATTGACATTTCATAAGTGTTAAAAAAAATTGTAATACAGAAATATATTTTTTTCTTTCAATGCACCAATCTTTTACATTACTTCAGCCCTATCCATAGATATAAAGTTTTATTTATTATTTTATATGTCTATATGGAATTTGCCATTATAACCTTTTTTTCTTCCAATGGGAAAAACACAAAATGTGGAATATTTCCAAAAGTTAGTGCACAGTTAAATACTTCTGATAAAGATACTACAACCTTGACCATACCAACAATTGGTAGGATTATTAACTTTAATGCATTATTAGTTTTTGGTACAATGATAATTTTAGCTTTTCTAAACACTTTAACCAAAGAGACAAAAAATTGACATTTCATAAAAGTCTAAAAAAAACATGCAATACACAAATATTTTTTTCTTTCAATGCATCTGATCTTTTCCATTACTTCAGCCCTATTCATAGATATAAAGTTTTTTTTTATTATTATATATGTCTACATGGAATTTGCCATTACAACCCTCTTTTTCTTCCAATGGGAAAAACACAAAATATGGAATATTTAGGAAAATTTGCATACGGTTAAATATTTCTGATAAAGATATTACAACCTTGACCATGCCAGTAATTGGTAACAATATTAACTTTAATGCATAATTAATTTTTGTTACAAAGAGAATTTTAAAGTTAATGAACACATTGGCTAATGGTCCAAAACGGATCATGTCATGAAATTGTATGCGCCTCGCCATGGCAACGTGTCCGGTGCAGACAAACAAAAATGAGACCTTTGTACAACTATATATTTTATTATACATATAAACATTTCAACATTCATTAAATTGCAAACATAAGAACATAAGAACAATATTTGTGCAGTGTATGCCGTGGTATGGTATGTTTTGTTGTTGTTTTTGTTGTGTGTGTGTGTGTGTGTGTGTGTGTATGTGTGTGTGTGTGTGAATGAATGTTTACTGGCACTTGAAACACGACTCACAGATAATCCTGTAGTGCCTCTTGCATGCATGTGCGTGACACTTTGCGCACTGGCTCCACACTCCCTTCTGATCAGCGCACAGCATATGCAAGTCTTACGTGATTTGGCCGGGACCGGCTGTGGCTCCTCCCCTGCCCCATCTTCCTCTTGATTGGCCCGGCCCTGAACTTCACGGACCAGGCTCGCCGAAAACGGTGCCCTAGGCATCCGCGGTCGGTTCTCCATTGCTGGGATGACGAGCGCTGCGCCGAGCTGCTCCGAAAAAAGGTGGCGTTTCGTGGACCGAGAGCTGTTCCAGCCGGGGTACACAGACAAGAAAAGAGGGAAGGCGTTGTAGCAGGAAACATGGACCATGTGATAAAAAAGACACATGGGCCAGCGGCGCGTTTGCCGGCTGCAGGAGTAGGTGCCACAAGCCTGCGGAAGAAAAACAAATTACACTAATGATATGCATACAATTTCACACATCCCTCTTGATAAATAGAAAAATATTCAACGAAATAAAGTGCATAGGCTATTGCTATAACGCACAATCAAACGTAGTGAGTAACAGTAAATAAATACCAGTAAGTGAAATAAATAAGTGATGCGCAAATACCTGGTCCAGGTGGTCGACGGCTCCTTTGCAGCGATTATAGTCCATTATTATTTGTGGGGGTTTTTTCCCCGATTCCTGGACCTCTGGTTCCCGGTGTTTTGTGCTCAGGAGAAGCACGTTTATTTTGTTTTTGGGGGGGACGACAACGACATATGACACGATCGCTGTCTTCATGCGTGAATCCGAACAACGATGACTGCACTTGCCGCTGTTTACTGCCTAAGAGCTGCGGGGGGAGCACAGCCAGCCCCCCCAGCCAGCGGAAAAGATGTAAAAAAAAAAAAAGTGTCCGTGGTCAGCGTGTGGCCCTGGAGCGATTCAGTGAGCTCAAGTGCCACACGCATTCCTTGGTTGCGCTCCACCGGAGCTGACGCAGACCTCCCCGTATAAACCTGGAGCCTCCACGCATAAGAGGTCTGAACATCACACAAAGCCCAGATTTTGAGTCCGTACTTGGCTGGTTTGGAAGGCATGTATTGTTTGAATGAACAACGGCCCCTAAAAGCGACCATTCATCTACTGTGGCTTCTTTTGATCCAGCAACTTTTGCTGGATCAAAAGAAGCCTCCGCTCACCTATTGGATGAATGGAAATACATATTTTTGCAGGTGTGTAAACACAGACCTGCAAAACAAATCATGTCCTTTTTCATGTCCTCCTGTCACTCCAACTACCTTTCATGAAGGTAGTTGTTGTGAATGAAGGAACGAAAATAAGAAGAAGGAGGAGTAAACACAGACGGTGGGTCTGTGTCTGGGCTGTGGGGTCAATGTGGGGACAGTGGCTTGCTGCAGACAATGAAGATCATGTTTCATTATAACATGTCAGCATTATTGTATATAGTAATATATATAATATGCATATATAATATATTAATATATATATATATGCTTATAGCATATGAAAAATATGTGGTTATAATGGGAGTCAATGAGACCATTTTTGTACCACTTAGTTCCTGTGTGTACACGGCGACAATCTACTATTCTATACACTTCCAATGACAGGCATTAAGGAATTTAGAAAATAAAGTTGAAAGAAAATGACTGGCAAAATTTAATATATTTAGCCTTTTAATTGACTGATTTATTGGGAAAGAAAAACATAACAACAAAAATGTCACTTTTGGTACCAATCAGTTCCCAAGGGTTAATTTGATGAGCAATGTTTGGAGCTCTGTTTTATGATCTATGCTTTTTATAACCCAGGCTGTATTACAGTATTCTGTTTTTCTTACTCTGTGTCAGCCCTAAAAGTTCAGACCCTTTTAGTGATGCTAACCCTAACCCTTACATTGATACAGTCCAATAAGGTTCATCAATTATTAGGGCTTTGTTTCTGATAATTGTAATAAAACATGTTCTCCCTATAGTTTTCATGTTGTTCTTTCAAACCACCCAACTTAGAGTTGGCAAAAACAGAAGCTCTATTTAAGCACGTAAGTCTTTGTGGACATTGTCAAACTGTATTTGTTCCAGTCCTGGTTCAAATGTCAAGATAAGACCGCTTAATTAAATCACCTCAGTAGCGTCAGAAAAATTAGCCCCTAAAGAAAAACAGTGATTTCAAGGTAGGGTCTAAGATCTAATTTACAATGTATATGGGCTTCTCTCTGGGATTCTATCCCGTTAAAAAGTTGCCTTATCCCTACAGAAAGGTTGATCCTGCCTGTGTCCAACTCCTTTCTCAATCTTCCCCTCTGTTGTGGACATAACACTAGATGCTGTTCAGTGTAACACAAAATAAATACAAAGGTACATCTTGAAATGACCGTGAAGTCTCAGGACTTGTCTGACTGCAGTCATTAGCCCCTCACTCCTTTAACTTTCATACCAGTTTGAAATGAAGTAGTTTCAAATTGAACATTTGGGTTTTTTGCGTGACGAGTTAGTTTGAAGTTTTCAGTATTTTATTTACTCACATTAGGAGTTGAATTATACGGAGCTCTGTAAGGTGTCATGAACACTGTAGTGTGTTATAAACAATGAACAGATGGAGCTGGATGACGCTCTTTATCATTTTTAATTGACGTCCCTTTGAAATTATTACTCGAGGGCATACAATATATTATACTCAATGCCCGTTGCTCCACTCTTCTCTCCTCTTACGTGTTTCTTTCCTCGTCCACTCATATTTCAGGACTTGATGTTTCTGAAAGATGAAATATGGTATTGGTAATTTGTTTTCCATACTGTGCTTGAACGTATATTGTGAGCAAAATAAGTTACTCTTAAGACTCCACATGGCATCAAGTATTTGCAGCATCATGTAGATAAAAAAAATTCTGGAGGAATTTTTGGGGAGTAAAATCAAGACTTTACTCCCAAAAGAAGAAGTTTTTCTTACTGTCCTGTAAAGAGTTATTTTCCTTTATTGTTTTGTTGTATCCAACAAGTGACCAGGATTATTATAGGTATAGTCCTTAACACTGAAATGATCTCCTCCGCTTTTTCCTCTGATCTCCAGGTGGACGTAACGTCACTATCTCTTTGCAGTCCAGGACGGGTCACACTCACATGCCATCAATGGTTGGCTTGCTTGTCTTCACTCAGTTCTGGTTCTGGTTCCCCCTGTCTCACTTCCTGTCACTAGCCTTCACACCGACTGCTGTAATTGGCCTCAACAAGGACCTCAAGGTACTGAAGCTACTAGACTGTGCATGTCTGTGTGTGTCTAAAAGCCATAAAACATCACCTTCTTCAAACAGATTTTAAAATATTGGATTTCGAAAATCCTTCAAGTGTTAAAAGCATCAAGCAAGACTATTATAAAAAGCTGGTATCCTATGTCATATAAGAGGAAGTTCCATTAGAAGCATTGAGCAAAAGCAGGGAACTACACCTACACCATCCAACACTTCAACATCAATCTAGATTTTCTTTCGTAACCCTTAACACGTTTGAGTAATTTGGACTCCAATCTCTATGCTTAGTTTGCAAATATCTAAGAAATATCGTTGCTAAAAGAGCAATAATAAGTGCAATTTCCTCCGGGATTAATAAAGTATATATCTTAAATGAAGTGACTTGACTGAAAAGGGCAACTCAGCTGCTCGGTTTGTATTTGGTTTTGCTTTTGGTGCAGAAACTATTAAGCTTCTTGACTTGCAACAGCTGTCAGCAGCAGCCTATCCATAAAGAGACACTCCTGACGGGTCTGTTCTGGCCCACTGCCACACGCACACTAATGCCAAGGGATCACTTTGACACACTGTTTTTTTTAGCAGACGTTACACTGGCATCAGCTCTTCATACTACCCAAATCAGCAGTAGGGACACCCACAGACACTTTTGAATCTTGCGGAACCACAGCTGTACAAGACTCTTGAAAGTATACTCAGTGTAAATCCTCCAAAAATACACAAGAGATAGTGCAGAAGGAAGTTGGGGAAAGAAGGGTATGACAGACCCAGCCATCACTCGTTGATACTTGTTTAATTGCAGTCTTTTCTTTATTGGACAATGAAAGTTCTTGTCATTTAGAAGCAAACTTGTACTGAAATAGAATCAACGAGGAGTGACTTCATCTCCTCACTATGTCTTTCTCTGCATGCGTGCTACAGTAAATTGGCTGAGTTGTCTTTTGTTAAAGATGAAGAGTCTGGTCCCTGGTCACATCTTCTGCTCTGTTGCACCATGAAGACTGTTTAACATTTGAAGGTCGAAACACTGTTATAATTTGATAGCTCACATTAAACAGAACTTAACTTGATACATGCGGAACATCTACTGTAACATGTTTGTAATTCCTTGTGGAATTAGAGCCTTGAGGTTTAGATTTTTTCCACACCTGTCCAGTGATTCCCAGGTCATGACGTTACAGGGTTCCTACAAAAATGATGAATTTGCCTGTAAGAAAGAATTGGATTCAATGTGTTTTTTTGGAGTTTTAACATTCATAGTTTCAAACTGTGAGGTTTGGCCTCGAGTTTGAAAACATTTTACAAAACATCTCGGTTGTATTTATATTTGATATCTAAGAATTAGAATTTACAGTTTATGCTAATTAGTCTCTTCACAGCATTGTCTTGTAAACAAAATATTGTTTTTCACACAATATAAACATCCAGCTGAAAATTGGTACTCCTCAGTTTTGTTTACCAGAGAAACAAAAGAAGAAAATGATTTTTCATTTTAAATGAATTCCCCCCCCCCATAGTTGATATGCTAAAACTTAACGGATGTAATAGTCACAGATTTGGTTGAGATATTTAAGAATACATATAAATCTATTCACTCAGGCTGATGTTGGATGAAAGTCAGTATTATTCGTCATCTATTGACAGAACATCTGTAGAAAGAGTTGGACTGAACAACCAATGATGCCACCAGCTGATTGTTCTGTGACCCCAGTCTCTGAAAAGAACAGTCTGTCCAGGTCGGATCCATAGATCATGGACAGATCTGTCAACTGTTTACTGACCGTCTTCTCTTCCTCTGTCGTCTTCTTCAGATGCCGAAGGTGCAGTACCGTTCCAACTGCAAGCCATCCACTTTTGCGTACCCACCTGCTCTGGAGGTTCCCAAGGAGAAGGAGAAAGAGAAGGTGAGACTCCTCAGCTTGTTTCACCTCCCTTTTGTAAAATGAGTTATTGAAAGTGAGTCTTCTCTAAAATCTTGAACCCTTCCCGTCAGACCCATAATTTTCTTGAATATTATATTTATTATTTGAGCATCTGTGACCTATTTTTCTCAGTGGCTGCATTTTAACAATCCTAGATTCTCTTAGCAAGTGGAATGAAAAGACCAAGCTTGGTTTACTTTGTGGTTGACTAGTCCTGCATGTTTTACACCATGTTTGTAGAAGGCCTGAGTGTCTATGGTGTTGTTTTACATAATAGAAACATCCATTCTCTCTGCATGACAGGTATCCACCGCCATTCTCTCCATCACAGCCAAGGCCAAGAAAAAGGAGAAGGAAAAGAAAGAAAAAGAGGAGGAGAAGATGGAAGTGGTGAGTGGATCAGTTAGATCAGCCCCGGAAAACGTCCAGCAATTACACTCACAAGAACATACAAAACCCTTCATTTGATATATATTTATAGATCATCTCAAAGTGAAGCCAATCATCTGGTGTTCTGCCTATATGTAGGGACATTTTTTGGGTAGCCTTTCGGTGTAGCCAGATCTTTTTGAAAAATAAATAAACTTTTTTCTTATGGTTACGCCTTCTGTCCACACGACAACCCTGATATCCGTGACGAAAACTGAACTTTTTGAAAACGCCGGGTCTGCGTCGTGTGGACGCTTTAACCGAAACTTTTTCTGTCCGGGGGGCGTCTCCCAGATAGAAAACTGCTGTGACGTCAGTGTGTGTGGCCTGTGTCTACATGTACACACAGAATGGTTGGAATTGAAACCGGCTATTTTCTGACATATAACAGCTCCACATCGAAGACACGTTGATTATTTTGAAATTACTGGCATGTGGACGCAAAAATTTTTCTATGCGAAGGAAAAAAAGATCCGTTTTCAAAAAGATCCGGCTACATGTGGACATGTCCTTAGAGTCATTGATTCTGGTTGGAACAGATCATTCAGAATGTAATACCGCAGGGAAGCCCTGTCACAACTTGTGTTATGTCTCTGGTTTTCGGACTACATCCGAAACAGTGCAGTGTGATTGACATCGCACTCATGGCCCTCACCCAGACGTTGCACACAGACTCGAAGCGAGGGTAACGTCCCGTTTGATTTTCTTTGGGACGCTAGCATCATGTTTGATCCGCGCTCCAGCTCAGCTCTGGTGCTGAGAGATGAGCTTGGAAATGTTTGGCTGGCTCACATCTCAATCTTTTGATTTTAATGGGCTTAATTTAAAGAGGTTGTCCAAAGGGGAGGTGTCCAGTCACAAGGGCTGGGGGGGTTCAAACAGTCAGAATGATTCACATTCACATTATGAAGATAACACTGGGAAACTGCTGGCCCGTCTCAAAAGAGAGACAATTACAAAATCAGTGCTGGTACTCAAAAATTGTAGAAATTAATAACAATAAGTAATATAAAGGAAGATGAGAAAAGAAACAAGATAAAGTTTAAGAGTAACCACAGTGTTCCTAATGCAAAAAATGCTGCTTGTCTTTGACAGGAAGTCCAGGAGGGCGAAAAGGAGAAGAAGGATGAGGATAAAGAAAAAGAAAAGAAGAAAGAGGCCGAGCCAAACTTCCAGCTGCTGGAAAACCCGGCCAGAGTGATGCCAGCTCAGCTCAAAGTCCTGACCATGCCTGAGACCTGCCGTTACCAGCCCTTCAAACAGGTAGCTGCACACTCTGTGTTTGTTCATCATCTATAAACCAGTTGCTTTAGTAAATACATGCAGTTGTGTTTTTAAATTCCAGCATCCTTACAGTAAATTTAACGGTGTTTAATAATGTGAGAGTATGTCAGTGAGGAGTTGTTTCTGTTAAATCAATCATTGGGGTCAGAATCAGACATGTTGGTTGACTCTAGCGTCTGCTGAACATCTCCAGGCCCAGAAACATTCCCCTTCTCAGGACAATAAACCTGACAGCGGCAGCCCTGCTGTAAATGTTGACGGGTTTCCGCAGTAAATGGCAGGAAGACACTCCGTCGACCAATGAGGACTCACCTCGGTTCTGTAAAGAGGGAGTCCTGTTTTATTTTGTGTCTGTAAAGCTCAGCCCAGAGCATCAGGCTCCACCATTCTTGTGCCAAAATGCTGTCTTTGCTCGTCTCAAATTTTGTAACGCTGCTTTTCTTTTTAAGGGTTTGCTTTTTCATTTAGGACGAGTTTAGGAAGTGGAGGTTTTTACAGACAATCTGAAATCTGGCTCGTGTCAGGTTTATTGAAAGCCTATAGTCAGTTTCAGTAGACATTAATATGACCTTTCTCCTTCATGTCTGTGTCTTTTTTATTGGAGTTAAAATATTCCATATGTTGTGTTACAGCCGGCTCCCCCCAGGTCACAGAGCAAAGAGTGACCCCGGGGGACCAGAGCCCCTGGGGCCGTGACAGTTTATCAGTTCAACTTAATTTTGGATGAATTAAGCATTTGTTTTCTTCTAATTTAATTTATGCACACATGCCCACTGAATTTACGGTTCTATCATTATTTAAAATTAAAGTATTTTATTGAGCTTGAGGTTACCACTGCTTAGGAGGTTCTCCACCATTTGTCTGTTTCCGGGTTAGAATGTCTCAGAAGGCTCTTAACATATTTCTATCAAACGCTGCAGCGCGGCCTTTGAATGTGGTGATTAGATTTGGAGACGGATCAGGATTAAGTTGCAGACCCATGTGTGTCCACTAACCACCCTCCCGCTAACTCGGACCCATATTTCTGGAAGGTTGAACACTGACGTAAAATGCAAAGCTACGTGAGTGAAAGCAAAAAAGATGGTTAACTGATGCAGGTGTGAAAAAATGATTTCTATTGGTTGGTTTTGGGTTCATCTGTAATATAATTTAACTAATGATCAGGAAGTGGGAGGAATGGTTGCTTTTCCATCGATTAGGTTTTTTTTTTTAATCTCGTTCATTTTATTATATGTCAAAAGGAAATTCCTGCAGTTGAGACAAATTCCTCTCTTAACCCTTGAGTGCATCCTGTTGCCTCCTCAGGGCTTCTTCATTGAAGCTTCGCCAGCTTCTAGCCCTTTGACTGCTGAGTTCAATTTCCATCCAGCTATTAGCATCAAGCCCCTTGTCAACATCGAAGAGAGAGGTGTAAACAGTTACAGGATCGTTTAAACATAAATGCAATATCTTTTACAAGTTTCCACACCGACATCACTTCTCTTGCATTCCACCAGCTCCACACCGGCGGGATCATCATCTTGAAGGACACCAGCGAAGAGGAGGAGGAGCTGGTGGAACCCGTCTCAGCTCACGGCCCCAAAATCGAGGAAGAAGAGCAGGAACCGGAGCCCCCCGAGCCTTTCGAGTACATGGACGAGTAGAGATCCTCTCACAGGAAAGGTATGTTCACAGAAATCATTCCTTGGGCTTGTTATCCATTCATAACTGGAGCGGGCCTGAAGCGTCTGCTGATCGTCACTACACTCGTCTTGTTTTCTGGCACAGAAATGTGATACTGTAAAAAATGTCTATCCCACCTCAAACACTTTTTAGTTATTTTGGGTGTGAAATTAGTCTACTCTTAGGATTGTACTGTAAACAGAACCCTAAATTAGAGATTTTCTTCTGTCAAAGGAAAGGAAAACATGTTTACCTTAAAATTAAATGTGTAGGGTTTTTTTTTTGTTTTTTTAACCTCTTATTGACCTTTAAAAGTCGCACATCTAAGTCAAAACTAGAGGGAGAAGCTGCGATTAAACTATTGAAGAGCGTTACTATTGCTGCCAAATCTCTGGACACCCCTCACACAGCTGTCGCTCTGGTTTTCCAGGCTGTATATTGATGCGATAACACACAATACAGGACTGTACCATCGTTTCCGAGCCTGACCCAGTTCCACCCGCCGCTGTCACTGAGGAATGTAAACACTGCTGCCATCTCCAAACCCCGGCCCAGAGGGCAAACCTCCTGCCGGCACCGGCCAACGAAGCAGGATGCTTAATGAGGCCTGGCAACATGTCGTGTTTGTGCTGGACTAGCTGCAATCCGCCTCCCATGTAGGAGCGCGCCGTGGCGTGTTACGAGACCAATGAGGTGTCAAAGACCAAATTAGGGCCGATGTGCGTATTATGTCAGCCTTTATGAAGGTTTATGAGTTGTCACCAGGATGGGAGTCAGCAACAAACGCCAGCCAAATGGTTTTAGTAACACTCTTGTTGTGTTTCACTGGGTTTAGGTTTTAGTTTACTTTTTTTTTTTAACTGTAAAATTCTGAATGTTCATAGGTGAAGTGTTGTCTGTAACATTAATGCTTTAGAATACCAAGTTAATTTGCTCGAGGTCGATGTTTCCTCCTGGAGTCTGTAATTTTTATCGCCCAGATGTCGTCACCCCGTCTTTGATGGTTCAGCCTCTCGCGTTCGTGCGATACGCTGGACACAGCTGTTTGTTCTGGGATCGGATCAATGGAGTCCGACTCCAGCGCCTTTCTGCTTCGTGCTGTGATCGGTTTTGCTGCTGTGGTTTCTGACGATGAGCAGAAGCCACCAGTGTTTAGACCGACCATCAACCCTCAGAGAGTCAACAGTCATTATTGATTGATTGATTATTGGATGCTGTAAACGTTCCCCAGCTTTAAACATGGGAAACTTTTCCATCCTGTATGACGTGGATGTTGTGTGTTTGTCTTTTCAAATCCGGTTTTGCTTTATACTTGACATTTTTTTCTTTCTGTGTTTTCAGGCAGCAGAAGAAATGATTTCCAGCATGTTGGTCCGACGTTTCCCCGCTTCTGTGCACCTATCAACCACCTCCGTGCTTCACTTCCTCTTTTATGGTTCTTTCCCATTTTGGCTCCTCATTAGCCAGCGAGGGAATTTTTCACATTCTCTAACTGTATAATTTTCCTGTCTGTTCAATAAAAATGAGGTGTATTGGAAACTGGACAGTGTGTTTATTTGAATGGGTATTTTACCAGGCCCGCACTGGGAGAATTCCTTTAATCCCATACATTTAGACTGGTTTACATTCTCCGCAGCTGTTCCAGTTTAACCAGTCATCTCTCAGTGGAGTGGGATGAGTCGACTGTGTCCATATCAAACAACCCTGGGTGGCAGACGGGGAGCCTTTAGGAAAATGACTTCCTGAATGTTGTTGTGGGGGGGGGGAAAGAAAAATCTTTTGAAGTCAAGTGTGCAAAATGCAGTCAATTTATCCAGAAGATGATCCTGTTTACTTCTATTTGGGAATGGCTCTACAGCGGTCACGTATTTGAGAAACCATTTATAGCATTTGTTCATGCATTTCGGATTTTAACGAAACACGGTGTTCAGATTCCCTCCTATAACTGAGGTGAACTGTCTACTTACTTCAACTGCGTTTGTGTGACATTAAAGATGGACAAAGCCGGTCAAACCTGTTAAATCAAGGCGCAACACTTTGGATTCAACAACAACTATCAATCTCTTCAGCGATTTAAAAAAAAAAAGGAACACATTAATTGTCCACATTCACAGGCAGACATTTTAAAAGGTTGACAGATTGCTCGTTTTTTTTTTTGTTGTTTTTTTTTCATTCATTCACTTCTGAATTCACAAGTAAACAACCTGGTTTGTCCCAAATCATCTTCACTTGTTCTTCATGTACAACATACTGAAGAACTTCTCCTATACCCAGAACTGTCATACTGTGATTCCACCAAACTGCAAACTAATTGTAGCTCAGAAGCCAACTGTCAGGTCTTGAATCCCTAATCAGTGAACGGTGACTGATTGCCTGTAATGGTGCTGATGTCTTCATTAAACTAACTTCTCCGAATGGAATAATCAGAAAAGATTATTTTCCACTTTTCCCTGTCATTATTTCACTCTTCAGCAGCATGTGACCATCCTTGTATTTTTTGGTCTTCAAACTAAAATCGAGTTCACCGTCTTCAAGTTTCTCTATGTGACGTGGGATTAATTAGTCGGGCTAAACTAAATGTGGAAAAGTGGTTTGCGAAGTGTTCAGGAAATGATAACACGGACAGTTTTCTGCTTAAAATGTGTTGGAATGCAGCTTATTCGATTCTTAACGTGAAACGCTGCTGGAAAAATGTCTTTCCTGTGAAGTAAGTTGTCATTCGAGATGATTTGTTGCTCTTCTGCTCCCATCAGTGAACCAGTGTATGGACGCTTTGGCCAGACATTCAGTCTAATCAACTCCTCCCTGAACATTCCCAGAAACCTTGTCATGGCAGACTGTTTTAACAACTTGATCAACTGGGCTGCATCACTTCTCATCTCCAGGAACAAAATCCTCCACAGAACACACTCCTGAGTCTGTCAGCCAACCAGATCCATCATCAGAGGAGATCATGTGATTCCAGAGAAGACGTGTGACATGCAGGTTCTCGTCTGATGGGACACATCCTAACTAGAGGCTCTGGACCCCACAGATGAACTTCAATCACATTCCTGCAGTTACAGTAACACCGAGTCGTCCCCACAGGAGGGAATGTTTAGTCATTCTGGGACCTCCCCTTCCTCTCTCTGCTCCACATCTCCTTGTTTCCATGCCCCCTTCCAGCCAAGATGAGGTGAGGTCTGCTGCAGCCTTTTCCTGCAAAGCGAGGGTGGGAGGCCGGTGGGTTTGTGGAAAATCTGCCTCTACAAAGCCACGTCTCCCACTTCAGACGCGTCCAGCTTTCATACATCTAGTAGACTTCCTCATTTCTTTGTCTTTGTGTTTTTGAAAACCTTAAAGTTTTTCCTCACAGTAAAGGTGCTGAAGTTTTGGAGTTTTATCTCAGCCATGCATGAGAGTTCTGTGTGCTGCTGTTCTGACAAAGTTGTTTAGGTTTCCACACTGAAATATCTCAGCAGCTGTTGGCTGGATAGGTGACTGTAATTGGTTATATTCATTGTGCCCAGAGGATGGATCTGAATGAGTTTTTCTCATACCAGTGTCCACTCCACCCTAATCGCCTCTCTGCTGCTGTCAATCAGTTTTCCACTCCCACGCCGAGAGGACCGACTGCTGTTTGGATCCACAGTAACTCACACCTTCCATCTCTAACCATTTTTAATCTTTCACTCTTTTACTGATCTTCATATTGCACTAGAAAAAGTCCCTTTTTTTAAACCTGCATTTCAATTTCTATTTGTTGGTTCAACAGATCAAACAAAAACTGCTGAAGAATTTACCATGAAATTCAAAATTTGATGTGCATCTGGATAAAGTGATGAAATAAAGGAGAGTGTTGGGCTTAGGTGGAGTTATGGATTCATCTGACTGCCATTCTACTTTTTTAATTTGATGCATCGATAGCTAATGGATTGATTGCTATGACAACTTTAAAGGTGTTCCTCAGAGGGTAAATGAGCACTCATGAATGTCAAATGGCTTTGCCTCCTTTTTCCATTCATTCCCTACAAATAAGATGGACTAGCTGGCCAGCAGATATTCATGCGCTGAGCATTTATGTGATGTACTTATTCAGACAGGTTTACGATCAATAAATCAATCCGTTCCTCAGTGTTTCTCTTTTCAATTGTAGTGATAAAACCTGTGAACTCTGAGCTTGGACTTGTGCTTTTTAGGAAGAGTGAAGGAAATGTTGCGGCTCTGAATTCCTCAATGAATACAGCTGTGAAGCGCCATACAAGGCGAAAGGAACCCTTTCACCAAACATCAAGAATGGAGGAAGAGGAGAGGGGTGATGATTTGTGGAGCATGTAGTCACCGTCTGTGGATGCGGAGATGGTGGTGACTGTGTTGATGAAAGGATGGAGGGTCGGCAGCACTGTTAAAGCAAACAAGGAGACCCACCGGTGGGCTGGTTGAGGTCTCAAAGAGTTTTTTGGCAGGACCGGAGGTCCAGCGAGTGATGTGCCTGTGGTCCATGAGGAAGCTCTGGACCGAGGAGGTCGGAGCTGAACAACTGGGATGTTGTGGTTTTTGGCCTTAGGGAGCTTCTATGCTGCTTTAGCCTGTCCCAGCTGACACTGGGCAAACAGTCACACCTGCAGGAGACATTTGGTGCTGGGTATGTTTGGACTGGGATGGTGGTGTTGGTGGATGAGCTTGCCAGGTGGGAACCCACACAGACATGACTTTTCACCTCAGGTGGATTTGAACCCAGAACCCTCCTGCTGTGAGGTAAGGGTGTTACCTGTTGAAGGAGATTAGCTGAATAAATGCAATTAAAGGCTAATTTTATGATGTGCATATTTTTGAAAGGTTGATTTTATTTTTAATTGATTTACGAGATTCTTAAAATTGAAAATGACTACTGGACTACATTACATCTTCATCTGACACACAGGAATTTACAGATCATCATATTAGCAGCTCTGTTCGCTACTCATCCACCCACACCCACACAGGGACAACATGCAGACAATCATGACAGTTTATCTGATTGTTGTTGTGATCCCTGAGTGGACCAGGGTGTAGCAGACAAACACTGACATCTGCAGAGTCGTAATACGCATGAATTACTAATCATTATAAATTATGGGTTGCTGCTCCACACTGCAGAAAGAAAAAATAGAGTGAACGTTCAGTAGTCCCGTAGCAGGTGGACATGCATCCCCAGTGGCTGAGCTACTTTAGGAAATACAACACTCCTGTTGAGCCCTACCCCAGACGCTGAACTTTACTGTCGTTCACTCGGGCCCCCGGGGCCCTGATAGGGCACCTGATGTCAAAGCAGTATGAAGTTATATAATGCTCTTTGCAGTTGCTGGCATCCGCAGGCAGCAGCTGGCCGGGAGGAGTCTAAGCATCGCTTTTAAGCCCTGAACATTTCACTGATGAATCTCCTGCTCCAAGCCTCTGAGCTCCGGAATTCCACAGCAGATGAAGATATGAATTGTCTGTGGAGCAGGACACTGTGGGTGTGAGAGACACCAGGATGACAAACTGCTACATAGGGATTGGTTTAACATCGTTATTGACACCTTTTACACATTTATAAAACCTTATTTCTGATTGATTAGAAAATAAAACCCAAAGATAGCTTCTTTATATGTCACAGTCTATTTTGGTCAGTCAATTATTTCGTCACCTGGCATAGCTGAGTCATTTTTCCCTTTTTAGAAATAAAATCATGTAATCAGGAAGCAGCTTGTTAAGTGTGAATATTTGACGGTCTTTAAACCCACATGATTTGCCCCTGTTTTCCAGCTTTTTATAAATTGGTTGTAAGTGCAACCAATTTCTGATGGCAAGAACACAAAAGGTCTAAAAGAAATGGTTAAATAAAATAATTTAACATAACTGAAGCTCTTAATCAGCCTGTTAAAAACTGCAAAGTGTTACTGCATTTTTTTGGAGCTTGAAAATACTGGAAGAGATTCATCTACGTCTGTGATCGTGAAAGAATCGCCCACTGGCGCCCCCTACAGACCGGCTCCATAAATGTGTGAAAGACTAAGCATGTACAATGGAAATACATGTAGAAAACATACCAACAAATCAGATGTTTATTCAGGCTGTGCTTCAACAAGCAAAACTTAGTCTGGTGTCCCTCAAATTCACTAAGAACAATGTTCAGACCATCAGCACCATGTAGAAACAGGAATTTACTAGAACTCCTTAACCCTGGGTCCAGTCTGTTAGGTAGAAGATGCTCTTGTGTCGAGCATCCTTTTATTTGTATGAAGTCTTCATGGTGTAGTCTAAACATCATTCTGCTTAAAGCTTCTATTGACTTATTATTTTTACAGTATTTTATCTTGACTGAATAAATGGTGTCCACAGAATCTTCTTGTTCCTCTATGAGGATGTTTGGTTTTCCCTGCAGACTGATGAGCAGACTTTATTTTTACATTCATCCACCAATAAGGACAGTTTCTCCATCCTCACCTTAAATATCGTAAATTTACAGAAGTGAGTTGTGGAATGCTGTATCCTCCAGCATATGCAAATACGTTTGCATATTCTGGATTAAGTGGAGCAATGTCTGAGAACCACATCTGTAAAGGATCATTCAAGC
The DNA here is from genome assembly GCF_040054535.1 of Antennarius striatus. Classification (NCBI taxonomy): domain Eukaryota; kingdom Metazoa; phylum Chordata; class Actinopteri; order Lophiiformes; family Antennariidae; genus Antennarius; species Antennarius striatus. The sequence continues at coordinate 16,595,066 of NC_090782.1, read as the reverse complement.
CTCCATCTGTCTCATCAGTCTGTTTTTAAATCTGATAAACTATAATTGTTATCTGGGCATTGATTCATCACCAGGGTTGGTCTTTTATTTCCTATAAAGTCTTGTTTTAAAAAACTTTTTAATTGTGAAGTGTTTAGGAAATGTGTTCCCAGCTATTGTTAATCTAACCAATTTACCTGGCCAGGGATTATTGGGATTACTGTTTTGGTGAGAGGAGCGATGCTGCTTCATCTCCCTGCAGGGGGCTGAGAGGTGGTTTCTGTAGAACAGCTGGACACAAGACCACAGCTGAGGAGAGGAGGATTCAGGATGATTTCTCACTGAGGGGAGAATCACTCATAAAGAAATCTGCACAATCCTGGAGAAAAAAAATTGAAGGCAGCCAGGTCTGCCCATTCTGGGAACCCAAACTAAACAAGCAGCAGCTCTGGAGAAAGAGCTGGAGGTCTGCGGCCGGGTGAAGGCGCTGCACGGTACACTGCACGTTTTCTAACACCTTCACCACCATCTTTTTTCCTCCGTTTCAGTCTGATTGTGGTGAAGGATACCGATGTGTGAATGTGCTTTTATAACACTGTGTTCTATTCATGAGATCCGTCCATTCATCATCAGCGTTTTGGAATAGCAGGCAGAGTTGTTTGGATTACCAGCGCAAATATGTAAAACCTGAACCTTTCTGTTCAGAGAACACACAGGTGGAGTTCAGATAAGCACTTGTGAGTGTGTGGAGCAGAAATGTTAAACTAGAGCGGGACGTTTTCTCAAAAAAAATTTGTTGGAAGATCTTTTTTGCCGACATAGATTTACTGGAATAAACGGTGTGATGAAGGTTCTTCCTCAAAGTTTTACGTAGTATTTTATACAATGTTAGTGCTACAATTTACTTGTTGCTTTTAAATTGCTATATGCAAAGTCAGATGAAAATAATTCTACAGCTGGAACATTGCTGACTATAAAATTAATTACTGATCTATAACAGTTTAAATCATTTGACTGAATAAGAAAGTAGAATAGAAAACAAATGATTCTTTAAAAATAGGGTTAGGGTTGGATAAACAATGTCTGCTCCTCTGGATATCAAGACTCTCAATGCTAGTGACAGTCATTATCTATCAGTATTTATCTTGAGAGCCAGGAGTCACCGTCACCAGACGTGAGGACAGCAGCAGCTCAGGAACTCTGAGTTGATGCAAAAGTATAACTGACATATGTCTTGATTTTCCCTTTTTGTCGACTTGCTTGGAGAAAGTAACTCCAGTCAGCACTGGACATGGTGACTTGTTAACTTGACCAGGTTTCCTGGCAGTCTGAGCGGCGTTAATGGGCCTTGGCCCTCTCGTCCATTTGTCCACATGTTATTTTTATGGAGGGGAACTTTCTCCAGCGGCGGCCCTTCATTTCTCCACAGGCAAACAGACCACAGACTTCCTGGAAAAGGCCTGGTGGCCGAGAGCCGGACAGACGGGGCCAGTGCGCGGCAGTTGACCTTTGAACTCAGATCAAACATGAACACGTATACGTAGATCTCAAAGCATTCTGTGAAATATCTGAAGGTTGAATAGATAGATAGATACTTTATTAATCCCGGAGGAAATTGTATAAAGTTTAATCCTTCAGCATAGAATTGTAATGGTAATGATTGTTTATTTATGCTGCGCAGGAACTGCGAATAAAAGGGAATAAAAGTTTTGTCATCTAATGCAGAGAATATTGACATTTTTAGCATGTTGAAGCATTCAGACATCATCCAGTACAAGTCAGGCTCTGATTCATGTGCAAATCACTGATATGGTCTCCAGGTAGATCCGTGAATTATTTTTTTTTGATGGGAAAAGAAAATCTTCTTCAGGGATTAACTTAAATGTGAAAAAATTCACTCATTTTAGGATGATGAGTCATTATCAAATAAATATTGAACATTAAGCTCAAGCATTTAATTGACTATTAAGTTGTCTTCCTGCAGTTTCACATTGTAGGTCAATAACTTGATCATACTGTTCTCTTAATTTCACAAGTAGGCTTTTTCTAAATCATTTGAACATGTTTGGAAAAAATGATTTTAATTTTCAGTGTTTCATTGTTTTACTTTTCCAAGCCCTCATTCAGTTTTATGCAAGTCAGAGTCAAATAAGCAGGAATAATATCTGTCATTATGATGTAACCTTGCACCAGCAAATGGAAAATTATGTATGTATAAATAGCGTATCAGGTCAGTTGTGTGATTTTGTTAATAATCAAATGGGAACAGCTGTTCATGAATCACTGCTTTTTTTTTCTCTTCGATGTCATTATTTTCTTCAGGATCAAAGGGAGAAATAAATATAGGAAAGCTAAAAACAAGTACTGAATGGTGCCTTCAGCTATTTAGGGAATCTCTCAGTGGGATTTCACTCAAACACTGGTCAATATTTTTATACAAAATGTTCTCAACGAGTCTGCCATGGACTGGAGACGTGCCTCTCTTGTTTTGGGAATTGCAGCGATTTTATTTATTTTAATTTGAGATAAACAAAGTAATTAAAAAAATATTCCATTCCATAAGAGAGAAAACAATTTCAGTAACTTATTTTTGTCTTTCTTTGAAATGCATTTGGGAGGGGGGCTTAGGTTTGGGGGGTTTTTAAAAAGAGAATAGGAGACACTTTTTTCTTCACACAAATTCATTGATGTGATGACTTTAATGAAGCCACATGAGACAGAGTGGTTGTGATTAAACTTTCAAACAATTTAAAAAAATCATCAACATTCTACGTAGACGAATTTCAGTCCATACATTTTGAAGGTCTTACATTGCAGGTAGAATATACAGTACATGTATAATGGTACACAGACGGGCAATACAAAATGGGGCTAAAATGACTGCAGGATACAAAGAACAGCATTTACAAAAGCTTATTTAATGATTCAAGTACCACTAAACTTTATACTTCACTCCTCTGGAGAATCTAAAAGCATCTGTACAAAATGTACAAGAATTGTATCCCATGTTCCATTGGCTGAAGGTTTCCTGTGTGCTTCCTACAATGTGTTGATCAAGACGAAGTGAAGGCTTTTCTCTATTTAAGGCAAACTGACGGATCTACAGCAAATCATTAAAAAAAAAAACCTGTAGATTTATACCCATTGTTTAAACTGCACAAAATCACTGGAGAGAAAACAGTGAACTTTTAAACTAATGTCATCACGTGTAGCTTGACATCAGATCGTTGTGTATCATAGCACATACTTTATATTGTAAACAGATACACAAGTTACTCATCTGCTTGTTTGTGTGATGTTAGTGCTGCTGCCAGCGAGTCTGTGAAACACAATCTACACACTCTACAGGCAGAGGGGCTAGGTTAATACCAGCTGCCGGTTCAATGCCAGGGCAGGACGACCCCCCCCACCCCAACACCAAAGCACTACTCATATGTTCTGACACATAAATGTTGGCAGTCATGTAGTTCAAACCCAGGATGAAAACATCCAACAAACACTTACTTGGATTTAATTCATCTCCTCTTTACGGTACAATAACATGTTTCCTATAATAATTAAAATTTCGAAAGAAAAAGTTCCGCAACTACTTCTGGTACTGAAATGAAATTGTTAATGACCTGTAAACTATGAGCACACTGGTTTTTCTAGAATCAACGGACGTATGACGACCCAAACTATGAAAGAGATTTCAAACTTCATAACTGAACTTTTTTTTAGCCTCATAAAAATGAAATCATTCAGAGGAACATGTTTAAAAATAACTGGAATTTAAAAAATAAAAAATAAAAATCACACTACTATCTAATATTACATCAATAACATGTTTATAACCACTGTACATTTTTCATATCAATGTATGACTATCAATGTCTTATCAGTGGGGATTTAAGATTTAGGGATTTGTGCAAAGAAGTAAAAGCATATTGCTGCTAATAGGCTGCTGAGTTGAAAGAAAACATAAAAAGAGCTCAATGCTCACAATAAGAATCCTACTGGGAAAAAAACCCCAAAGCCCTTAAAAATGGATACAAGCGTTCAGCAACCTGTCACACGTTTCTGCTGCGGCACTATTCTCTTTTAATATATTTAAAAAAGAAATTGTCGGTAAATCTGTGAGTGACATGAAAGATTAAACTGAGAGCCAGAAGGCGGCTCTACATTCAGACCAGGTTCAGCTGTCACCTGCTGTTTGAGGGCTTTAACACTGTACCATTCACTTATTGTAATAAGACCTCAAAGAAAACAGTTAAAACAGGGGGACGCTCCCCTTCACTTAAATGAACTGCCTGTAATTTTCACAACTAAGTCTAATTAATAAAACATGATAGCATGAATCCAACTCTTGTCAGCACCTCGGCCTTTACACTCGATGTTGGACGGATCTTGGACGGCGTCTTCCAGACTTCATTTAGCCTCTCTGGGGTTGGGTAGACATGCCTCTGAGTGCTACTGGAAAGCGTTCCTTTCCTGTCAGGGTCTTTGCGGATCGTACTGCTGGTAGCGGTTCAGCTTGTCCGGGTCATTGGACGCCATGTGGGTGAAATCTTGGAAAATGTCCTGGTAGGTTTCATCTCCTGGAGAAAAGAAAGACAAAAGACGTCAGCAACAGCAAAAGCAAACATATAGTACTAAACTTAGAGCAACCACTAAGCCTGGGAACCCATGAGAGACAGTGATATGTTATTTAGTAGTAACTATTTCTCTACAAATTGCAAATAATGACTTCAGACTTCCTCTCCTGCATCTCCCAAGTGTTTTCTGCTCATACACACATGTACATGATTTTCACTGTGAAACGTTTAACATCTTAAAAACAAGAAGTGATGTTGACAGGTGCTCAAGTAAATGTTTCAATGTTTCCAGTGCGAGCTCAGCTTCTCTTCACCACATCATCTTACTTGAATAAACTATATTACATCTAAACTGTGACATAAATTAAATGATGTTGAACTAATAAATTCAACACTATGCAGGTGTACAGTAGAATATAGTATGTGCAGAGTGGAAGGCTAGTGTGCAGAAATGGCATCAACAGAAAAAGAATGTTGAGGAAAAAGTCAGTCATACCTGTCAGCGTGGCTCGAAATGTGAAACAACGCAGATGCAGAAAAGAGGGGAAAAAACAGAGGAAGCAAAAAGGCACACAGTACATTTGAGACACGGCTGCAGAATTGTATTAGTGGTAGGAGATGAAGTCGGACAGAAAAAATTAGCCCACAGAAGAGATCATTTATTTTTTGTTAGCAACTGTATTATGTTTAAAGTGCAGGAGTTTATGTACAAAAATAGAGTTGTGTTGGTCTCAGCACCCCAAAAGAAAGAGAAAAGAAGAAAAGGCACAAACTCTGAGGGGCAGTGAGAAAAAACAAGTAGTACAGAACAGAGTGCATTTACAGGTATATAAGGAGGAGAGCAAAAAAAAAAGTATGAGCAGAACACAGAACCTCTGTACCAGAGCGGCGGATATCAGCCTCAATTGCTAATTTCAAAATTCACCCACAGGTTTTCTTTATTATTTTCTACAAGAGTCAAATACAGGCAAAATGTTATCCCACTATATTTTAAAAAATATAGTAGTATAGTATAGGATAGTATAGTATAGAATAGTATAGTGTAGAATGGTATAGTATAGAATGGTATAGTATAGTATAGAATGGTATAGTATAGTATAGAATGGTATAGTATAGTATAGATTGGTATAGTATAGTATAGTATGGTATAGTATAGTATAGTATAGTATAGTATAGTATAGTATACCTTCTACAAGTTCATACACATTTGAAGCAAAAGAAGTTAACAAGTCACAGGCTGAAAACCGCCGCTCTGTACAGTTTAACACTTAAGTCAAGGGAACCGTACTCTTAATGAAGAGAAAAAAAAGGGTGGGGGGGGGGTAGTTGATGTGTTTAGGTCACCTTGACAATCATTACCCCTGAATATCCCTCATCAGTCTCATCGTTCATCAGCTGATTGGAGGTGCTGATGAAGCGACTGTTGTCTAGCTGACGCCTCAAAGCGAGACGATGTGAGGATCGTTCAGTGACTCGGTCGGGTACTTTGGCCTCGCTGCCGTTCCTCCTGCTAAAGATAGTCCTGCTTCAGTACCTCTCACGATTGCATCATTTGCTGTTGAGCCAGCTATCAGATTCTAACAAATCCCTATCAACAGCCATCCTGCACGCTTAACAAAATTATTTAAAATGTTTTTCTTTGTCATTCTGGTCCAAAAACATTCCTGACCTACTTAAAAAAAGGCTAAAATAACCTCATGTGTGAGTCTACCTTTTAGGCTTCCAACCCTCACAGCACATCTAGCCCTCATTTAAAAGATGCTTTATTCTTCTTCATCAGAAGGACAACATATCTGAGCGTAGCCCGCCCTCCTGTGGTCATAACACAAATTCACACACTTGTCTATTTTTACAATCTCCTGAAAACCCCTCAGCATCTGCTCTTAAGGCCACAAGAACTTTGTTTACCTGTAAACACAATCACATCATTATTCTAACCGCTGAGTGCATCCTCACACTATTCACAGACATCACACACTCTTCTGCCAGCACCAGGTGTTTGGACAGCAGGGCTGCATCAAATATCAAAGTGCTTCAATGTCCTCCGAGGATTTCAGACTGCACAGAGCAGAGGCATGGAGTGATCCAGGCTACATCTGCATTCCTGCATCAGACAAACCAGCCTCGCTCTTATTGCTCTGTCCATTCTACTTTCTCTTAAAGTTCCAAAACTGATTAGGATGGACACATATCAGGGCTAACAGGTGATAAAAATCTATACAAGGTTACATGTGGACATTTTTCTAGACTATTGCACTTGCTTCTTGATGAAGTATATTCATATAAAAACTAACTCAGATTCAATACAATCAATGCAATGGCACCAAAAGCCTTCATCATTTTACAATTCGGGATTTAACCAACACAATACTGTTATAAGTGAATAATCGCACAATCAAGAAGAAAAAGACGTGAGCAGAGTCCCAGAGAGCTCATCCTGTCCGACTTTAAAGAAGTATAAGCAGCCGAATTATTCACAGAATGTACAGTAAGAATACATATAAGGTTTCTAGAATCATTGTGTTTTAAAAAAGTGTTTTAAAATAGACTTTTTCTGATCACAAATGTCACTACAGCATTAGTTTTGGACAAGAAACAGTTCAAATACGTTACAGGCCTCAGAAATGGTGAAAAGGGGGACCATGGAATTACAGAAAAATGGTACAGTAGTTGCATAACCATTAATAGGAATGTGTATGAATTACTTCTGACAGGTAAATTTGAAATGAAACTTTTTTGCATCTCCAGACTGGTCACATGACAAGTCATTGAAAGGTTATTGCTAGATATAGAGCTTTGAGACCTAGAAGTCACTGGATGCTGGAGACAAATGCTGGGCAGAGAGGGGTTTGTTTTTTCCTACAGAGACCAACAGTGTGACCACCAGCAGAGACCCACTTCTAAAAAAGTAAAAAACACTCTTTGTTCAAATATTATTCCCCCATGAGCTCACATATCGTTCTGAATTACAAAAAAATCAGCAAAGTGGTGTCATTTGAATATAAATGGAGGAAGACTATCATGTAAGAAAGTGACAAATTCAAATTTGCACCGTCAGTAATTTTACATTAATTTTACAGATGCTTAATGTAAACATGACTCTTCCGCTTTGGAGCAACACTCATCAGTCATGTACAGAGTCGACGGCTCTAACTCCATCACACTGGTGCAGTTTAGCACCTGACGATACACTGGACCGGGGTGCAGCTGGTCCAGGACCCCACAGAAGACTGAGACGATAGTAACACACACAGCAGAACACACAGCAGTAACACACACAGCAGCTGGGCTTACTTCACCCAGTCACACACAGAAGTCCAGAAGTGGACCTAATCTGGAGCTCTCCAATTTGTAACTGATCCTCAGAGAATGAGTCGTCAGGGGTGGTGATGTAAACCCAACCAGGAAACTTTTACGTTCCCTCTACAAAGCCTGCTTAGACAGTGTGCTGCTCCTCTGCTCTGATGACAACAGATAGTTGTTAAGTTTCATCCAGCTGCAGACTAATAAACTCCTGCATGCACTTCCTGTACTGCATCTCGGTGGGGCTGTTGGTGTTATATTGACCTGACTGGCTGTAGGGCCCCTCCGCCTCTCGCATCTCCTCGTTCATTTTAGCCAGTCGCAACCTGAGGAGCAAGGTTTAAAAAAATTAGCCACATTTAGGAAACACAATCATGAGGCAAGTACAAAACAGACAAATACAACAATACTCTTGTTTATGTTGCCCTGATAATCATGAATGCAAAAATCCACTTTGTTTAAATATGGATTAAAGTGCACTGAACTGATAAGGTAGCGCCACCCTGTGGAGAAAGCAGTTACTGTTTGGTAATGTGCAGGTTAGGTTTTGATGGACACTTGCAACAGGTTTCTTTAATATAACAAATCATGAAATATATTTCTAGCGGGTTGGTTAAAGTGATAAGTACGATGTCCATCTCTTCCTTCATCCTTTCAGGGTTTATTTATGGATTTATGTAGACAGTTGTGCATATTGATTGTGTTAAAACAGTGTTGAAGCTCTGAAAATTACCACACAAAGAATGAAAACCACTCACAGTGTGACAATGTCTGCGTTGGCCGCCTCCACAGCTATGATCAGGGGTGTTTTCTCATCAATATCTGCAGCATTTTGATTTGCTCCTCTCTTCAAAAACAAACACACTTGCCTGAAACAGAGAGGAATGGTTATCATTTTCAAGAACATAAAGCATACACTGTCTTGAATATCGTTGTGTTGTCACATTTTAGTGGAAAAACGATGAAAAGACGGAAGACAAACCCTGTGTGTCCCAGCATGGTGGCATGGTGGAGGGGGCCACGGCCCTGAGCATCCTGCTGGTTCACGTTAGCTGCATTCTGGAGAAGGAACTCGCAGGTGACCAGCGATCCCTGAAATCAACACACGTTATATTATTTCCACTGACAAAACACATTAGTGATATTATAAAGCTCGGCCCTTCTGCTCTTCTTCTCTTTTCTAGCTAGAATGTAATTTCTTCTCATCTAGATGCAGATTTTTTTTTAAAAATCATAAAATGACATTGCTGACTGGCACTCATGTGTTTCATTAATGGTCTTAGTTAAGCGATGCTCACCCCCTGCACTGCCATGATCAGCGGCGTCCTCTTCTCATCCTCCGTGTTCACCCAGTTGACCTCTGCTCCGTGGGCCAGTGCCTCTGCCATGTCTGGCAGGCTGCGGGCACACGAGGCCCAGTAGAGCTGCAGACCCGGGCTGTAGTCCTTTGGTTCATAGAAAACCACGTCTTTACAGGGTGACTGAGGAGGCAGAGTGACAGGCATCGCGGCAGGAGGAGATTCAGCGGCATCTGAGAAATGAGAGTAAAGAGATGGAGGGGGAAAAAGTTGAAATTTAACCATGTGACTTCATATCAGACATAATTTTATGGACAAATAAAATACAATGTGAATGGAATTGATATTAATCTGTTTTTCCTAACAATTAATTGAAAACTGTAAAAAATACAAATTAAAATACAAAGTGATGGGTTTAAATGTAAGAGAGCAGAAGTGTTTCTATGATGGTAGCTGTCCTGCATGAGTTTCTTTACCGGCTTCTGCACAGCTGTTATTTGAAGGTGCGTTGGTTACCGTCTCCCTGCTGCCATCAGCACTGTTCTGGATGCCGCTGTCTGGACGTTTCACTGTAAAACAAGTCTGAATTACTACTGCAGGAACGTCAGACAGACATTATTCCCAGAGTGCATAAAACAAAAAGACTACCTATTCAATTTTATTGATGGTAGGAAGCTTAAGTTATTTTGGCAGATCATCAAACAGCTCTTCATAACAGTCATTATGATAAATGATTGTTTCCAGAGTTAACAGAGGCACAATTTGTTATGGGATCACCAAAAACAGCAGGTGGTCCTTTTCTTTTACACAGTGTAGAAATCACCAGTTTAACAGAAAGTGAATTAGATGTCAAATCCCCACCGTCAGCTTTTTCTTTTAGGTCCCTAAATACCAAAATATGATGAGACAGATGAGGACACTGACCAAAACCTTGCGTGAAACGAACACTCCCAACAACAGGAAAAAAACAAAACATGGCTCAACTCTGTAATGCTCTCAGTGTGGAAGGATGGTCCATCGTGAAGTTCTGAGTGAGTGAAGAACAGAGGAGCGGACACAGGGTTGTCCACAAACCCAAAGCAGTGAACAGAAATGGGCAGAGTGGAGATGGAGAAGCAAGCAAAACACTGAGCATTTAGTACTTACTGCTCCTGAGCTTGGAGGAGTTGTCAAAGTAGGAGAAGAGTGAGTCAAGCTCATCAGGACAGAAGAGAGAATCGCGGCGGACCTCTGAGCCGCTGCCAACAGCTATGTTTGGGATAATGGAAGTTTGGACGGTGAAGGGTGTAAATCGAGTGGTGAGGTGGAGAGTTTTAGGGAAGGCGGTGAGAGCAAGGGTCAGTCCAGAAGCATAGATCAGCCAGGGGAGAAAAGAGATACAGTGTGAGGACGAGATTGAGGAGGAGGAGAGAGGAGAGCAAAGGTGAAAGCAAAGATAGTTAGACAACCAACTCGGTCGACACTGGTAGAGACAGACTACAAGAAGCAATGGAAGGCCAGAAGGGCTCAGACATATGCTGTTCACAGAGAACACACAGTATGCCGATGGGTGGACACATCTCCAAGGCAGTGCAAAAAACACAAAGAATGTACGATAGAAACAGTGACCACAATCACAGATGTCACTGGGGTTGCACTCTTAATTCACTTTAAGGCATGAGGAGACTATTCCTACTCCATAAGCAATTGGACAATTATATCGTCGACAGCTGAAAATCTGGGTCTCATCCAAAAAAACAGAAGCTACTACCAATTTCAGTTCAATTCAGGACTTTAAATCATCTGTCATCCGTTAACATTAGAGACTATTACAGACAACACAAACTTAAGTATGGGATGTGTCTCCTTTGCTTATTTTTCTACAGACCTGATTGTTTGGAGATGTTTGAACCGGTTCGGTGTTTTGGGGTGGGGGGTGGTGGTCTTGGGGGCAGATTCTCAGAGCTGCTACTCAGCCTTTTCTCCTGTTTGCTCAGGGAAACCACTTTCACGCGAAGCTCCTCATCTGACGGCCGCCGAACAAACCGGCGGTCCACGTATTTGGCTTTGATGTACGCTTCTACTTCATGTCTGTAGGCACAAAACACACAGGGCTCTGACATTTACAGTGTTAGTCAGCTGACTACGGCTATGTCTACTAAAATGAAGCTGTTTTGATGGAATAGCTGTACATGTACATGAGATTGGGTGTAAACTTTAACAGGTTGAAAGTTGTTTTTTATTTTTTACTACTAAAATACCTCTATTCTAACAAATTATGTTCAAAAACCTACAGTTTTTCTCAATACATTATTCTTAAAATACAAATATGCTTTGTATAAGTTGTTGCACCTTGGATCTCCTGGCTGTGGTTTTCTTGAACCAAGCTCCTCTCGCCGAGCCTCATAAATTTGATTAATCACTCCATTCCCAAGTTCACACATCAGCTGTGAAGTGTAAAATTATGTTATTAACAAAAAACTCAATGGGATAATGAACATAGCATTAAATGTACAACACAGCTATGCAATTGACAAATAAATGTCAGATATGTTGAAAGAAAGAGAAGCATAATAATTTCCCATCATCACTTTGTCCTCACTAACCTTAAGAAGTTCTGGCTCCCAAGTATCCAAAGTCAAAGACCGGACTTTAGAGAAATGCACTCCCAGACTCCTGCAGATTAATAAAATATTAAAAAAGAGTCCCCATTCTCTTTCTTATAATGTTTTTATTTTGAATGGAATGCATTAAATTTTATAAAAACTTTTATAAAAACTTTATAAAAAGAAATTACACTTTTCAATGCCCAAACTGTAGTTAGGCACAAGGCAGATAATAGGGTATGCAGAGTCAGGGGTTAATCATCATAAACATCTTTAATATGTCCTCTTAAATCAATCCACTCTGGTTGAGAAATACTATAAATGGTCATCAAGAGTTATGAGAGCTATCATGTACAGAGCTGTCTGTAATGCTATTATACTAAAAAACCTATATTACCTGTGGATTCCAGAGCACTGTATACAGAGGGTGATGCCTAGATTGATGCTGGCCCAGCGAGGGTCTGGCTGACCGCAGTCACAGCAGCAGGCATTGCCGTGGATGGTTAGGACCTTCTGCAGGGCACTCTCTCCTTTCAGTGACTTGTCCTTCGGCTCCCCGCCTGAGTCAAGGCTCCCTGTTGACGTGGACGACTTCCTATCCAGCTTCTGAAATGAATGAGACCGGCAAAATTTAGAAACATGTCAACATTAAGGTTTAACTTGTGACTTTTGTCTCAATGTATGCATTTAAAACATTTCTACATCCCTTCCACTATCCAAACAGCATCAGTGTGTTTGTTTATTACCTCGCCGTCATCTCCTTTATCACGGAAGGCGGTGGCGATGCTGTTTTGAACGGCTTTGATCCAGGCCTGTCTCAACTTCTCTGAGTCTGCCTGCATCATACAGCTCCTGTTGGGAAAGGTGAACATCACATAAGTGGTGTGTGTCTGGTTTGTGCATGTGTGTCAAGTAAGGAAGTAGGTACTGTACATTGCTTCTCCAAATTCACACCTGTGGTAACACATTACAGTGTTCATTAGACAAAAGGGGAGTGATTTTTGTCTGTTGACTCAACTTACTTTGTCGGTGACACCACTTCAAAACAGAAGCGACGCTCTATGTCCTCACAGTGTTTGACTGTACAGAGTCTCAAGTCCTCCACCACCACTGTTGGGTTGTCCTGTGTCGAAAACACAACAGCTTTTGTTACAACATGGTAAAATGTAATTCTTCTTCCATTTACAAGAGTAGCTGTACGTATGGATTAAAGAATAAAGGGCTGAAATCATAACTTCTGTTCTCATATAACAGGTAGAGACGAGGTCACAATAATGACAATACCCTGAATGAGTTGATGCGACTACTGTCTGATGCAAGGGTGTTTTCAACATTTTACGTTGGCTTTTCAACACTGTAAAACATTTGGGAATAAAAAGCTACACATATTTTTTCTTCAACTGCATTTTAATTATGATATGAAAATATGTCACTTTGGAGTTTGCACGTTTTTCCATGTGTCTGCGTTTATTATTTTAGGGTCCTTCAGCTTCCTCCCACCATTGAAAACATGCATCTTAGGTGCATTAGTCACACCAAAATGGTTTGTCTTTTGTGTGGCCCTGTGATTTTGCCCATAGCCAGTTGAATCAAGCTCCAGCAGACCCCTCACCTGCAATGCAGGTAAGCAGCTGAAGATAAGACGACTGATTCATTCATTCATCTTGAAGATGAATGATTAGTTACCATAGGTGTACAGCATCCTGCTACAATGGATGGGGAGTGTTTAGCGTTGGATGTCAAACACACACATAGGAGTCATTTGACAAACCTTAAATTTCTTCTGGTAAACTAGCTGATTGTTCTGGATAGAGAACCAACGCCTGGAAGATCAAAAGAACATAAGCGTCACATACAGGTGTCAATGAGATAAGAATAAAATAACAGCCTATGACATTATTTACATCTGATGAGACAATGGCAATGCCCAAACAAACAACTGTCACATACAGTATATTCATTCAGAATGAAAAAATAGCGACTTTTTTCAAAAAAAAAAAAAAAAAAAGTAAGAAAATTGTCAGAGTCAGCTCAAGAGATTGTATCTCTGGGGTTGAAACACAATATATGTCCTTTACCTTTTCAAAAAAAATAACACACAGTAATGTCAAATTCTAAAAAATAATAATACTCCTGCTGCTATTCATATAGATTTTAATTGAATTCAGTTTGTCATACCTATTCCATGTCTTGAAGGCATTGCTGGCCCTCTTGAAGAGGTAACCCTCCATGGCAATACCGTTGTCTGCATCCACATTGTACTCCAGCTTGGTGTCGTCATTCGAAAAGTCCTGAGGAAAAGGGAGAGACGACAAAGTTAGACAGGCAGCTTGAGAACGGAGGGGGGAGGAGTAAGGACAGAAGATAGAGAGGAGAAAAACCAAATCAAACCAAACAACAAACCAAGGCAGCCTTAAAATAACATATTCTATGTAACCATAATTTTCAATGTTAATCATCACCTGTTCCATTTAGAACAAGAGATTTTTTCCCCACAAAAATTTTAAATGAGGCCAAACTGAGGCTTAAAATTTTTTTAAATGCACATCAGTTGCTCACACCACCTTCATAAAGTGTTAAACCATAAGCTGCATGAGACAAGCAGTGAAATACAAATTTACAATGCCATTACTACATAACCTAAGAGGCAAAATAACACAAAAATAAAGAGTAAGAAGTCACTTTATTCAGAGTTCAAATAGTTTTACATTGTTCATTCTATTTTATTCAAATCTTCATTCCGTCTTTAGAAAAGTCCCAATGAAAAACTAAGCTATGCCCGGATCAGCCAAGGTGTGATGGACACTTTTTAAATCAAGCTTTTAAAAATTTAAGCCACAAAAACAATGCAGGACACAGGAGAAACTGAATTGATGTAAGACTTTCTCAAGATTTATTACTTATATATTTAGCTACATGTGCGGAAGGTGGTTAGCACGTTAGATTTCCTCCAAAAGCTAAAACTGCCCAGGGACGTAACACGGATGCTTCCTCTCATCCACTGTACTACTAGGCGACAGGTTTTACTACCTGAGCAAACTTTGAAACCATAACCTAGCTTCCACAGTTTCAACTGCTATTCAATAATGTTTGTGTGTATGTGTGTGTGTGCGCTCAAAGAGTGTCAACACCTCAACAACCAATAGTAGCATGAGCACTGTTACAGTGATACAATGCGAAGAATCATTTATACTGTCTTTCTAGAAGTCTATGAAAAGAAAATTAGTATGACTCCTGTTCGCCATCATAAAATCAGTTAGATATGGTGCAAATGAATGAAATTCATATTCTCACATTATTCTCATGATGATTTCAATCATACTTGTTTTATTTGATACCTATAAACATAATTGATGCCATATCTTTTCTGTTTTTTCTTTTCCCTAAATTATACTAAAATGAGAATTTGATTAATGATTAATTGCGGTCCACTTGGATTCTATGAGTTTTTTCTATTCTGTTAAATATAAAAACAGGTTTTGATTGATTTGAAAGTAATGTGGGGATTACATCCTGAGATGTTTTGAGAAGGTTTTTGCCTGGAGACACTTTTTATCCAATGAGCACAACATTGACAGTCAAGTGCAACTCCCCCCCAACCATCCATTTGCTGGCTTTATTCCAGTAACCACTGCAGCAGACACTGACCCCACCAGTGAAGCATCAACACATACATGCTGCAAAATAAAGAGACACAACAACATGAAGCTCCAAACATCTCCAAACACTGCAGTCTATTATTGTGTGCAACAATTCAAACGAGATGAACGACGGGGCGAGTCGGGTCACACTCTACGTACAGAGGTCGACCTCCAAGCGCAAAAGTTGCGGCAATCTGGTAAAGAATGGTGTTCAGTCACTTCCTAAAATATCACACATAACAAGAGAAAAAAAAATGGACTTCCTCCAGCTAACAAAGTAGTGGTTCGGATATACGTAACAGAATTATTAAAATAATTTAGTAAAAATACAGACAAGAGGAAACACTCAAGATAAAGATGAACATACAAAATCATTATGAATTGTAAAGAGTCATTGCTACATGCATGGACACACACATCACTCTAATCTCCCTCCATTTGCTGCACTCACCAGATACCAAACATAGTGAAAACGGCTGAAAATCCTCATTTTTTTTAAATTCAAATTTTATGGGGAGGGGAGTTTGGTTCCCATTTGAAGCTGATGAGTCTTCACTCTACATCTCCACTCTTAGCATCTCAAAGCTATGGTGTCTCTAAGCAACCTGACATGTGCCTTCAAAATACAACAACAAAAAACAACACCTCCTCCTCTTCAGTGACTGTGTAAGTGTATCAAAACTTGGTCACTGACTTATATGCTCCTCCTCCTCAGTCTTTTTGTGCCAATCGACTATCACCTGTCTGTGTATCGCTGTGTATCTGTGTGTACCTGTGTATCTGTGTGTGTGTGTGTAATGCTGGTGTTACTGCTGGAATAGAATCATCAAGTAAACCGTGGCGAGCATCAAATATTTATAAACCTCCAGCAGACCTGCACTCAGGTTTTCCCTTCACTCATACACATGTAAATAAAGCAGCTACTGTGACACTCCATGACGCCTTGCTCTGTGGTCACAGCGCTACAGATGAGTCATCCTGGCAGTCATACAGATAGCACTCTGAACTCAACCCATTCCATTTTAATAAGGTTGGAAGAAATCAACAATATAACCATGAAAAAAGTTTATGTATAAATAGAAACAACAATATGTGTATGAATAAACAGTAGATGTAGAGAGGAAAAAAAGACCCTACGAGGTGACAACAAGTAATGGTTTTGGTCAAATAGCTAACATTTATCAATAAGATTATGGGATATCTCAAACTGGCTTTTAAAATTCAAGTCAGAAGAAAGAGTCTTCTGTTTCCAGTGCAGTCACACTGCCAAGTGTGCCCAATACTTCACATACTTTAACAACTACAGCAGTAAAAAAAAAAGTAGCACTGTGAGTGTATGAACTGCAGAATCATGAGATGTCCCCTCAGCCAATAACACTTAAATTCACATGTACTTTATAAAATCGCTTAAGTACACCCGTTTGCAGTATGGGAAAGGAGCCCACAGTGATAAACTACGTCTTGTTAGGCCGCAAATATCCTACTACAGGTAGTGCTCTACAGAGTGATTCCATACACACTCTGCACATGCAAACTGCTAAACTGCCACTGAATAGGACTGTACGCAGAATTCCAGATCACGCACTTCAAGCCAAACTGTTCATGTGACTTAATGTGTAAATAATGCAGCACTGTACAGTATACATAGTAAAGCCATGGCAGCTACTTCACTCTTTTCCATAACAAATATAGTAGTAGAATATTTTTTCCCACTGTCGTTCCAGTATGAAATACACACACCAAGTCCTACTAGCTAGCTTTGCTAATCTTAATTTTATAAATGCATTGGTGACATATGAATTCATTAACTGCAAACAACACAAGGACAAGTGAAAACTGGAACCCAATAAATCGCAACATGTCCTGCACACTGGCAGTTTAACCTTGTGAAGAACAAGCTTTTTATCTCTCTGCAAATGGAGAGCTTCAGAAACATCACTTACAGAGAAGTGTGAGAACTACTCAATTTTGCAGTAATGAAACATAAATGACAGAGGGAAAACAAAAAAGGAAGTAAAGAGAGCTTACCTGCAGAGCAGCCTGAGGTGAGCAGAAGAGAAAGAGATGGAGAAAAGGAAGAACAGCGGCAGACGGAAAGAGAAAACAGTTAGTTAGGAGAGTCTGTGTATAAACAGCCAGATGAGAGAGAGAGAGAGCAGTGGGAGGGAGGAAATATAAAAATAGCATCAGTTATATTGAGGAAGGGGAGGTGGAGGATAGGTGGTCAAGGACAGGTGGAAATTGGCACATACCATAGATGACTGAGTAAAAGGGGAAAACAAATCATTCCGAAGTGACAGATAAAAAGAGAAGAGGGGATAAAAAGCAAGGTGTCTCAGAAGAACCCCTTGCACTGAGATGAATGTCAATTACACGCAGGAAAATTAACAGAAGCCCAGTGGGCAACAGCTGGACATAAGTCTGGCGGACGTCTGGAGTGAGTGATGTGGAGATATGTACAATTAAAGAAAAGAGCCATTCATGACCCCAACATATTTTAAAACAACAACCCATACCCTACTTAGTCTATACCTTGTAGAGGGTCTTTAGGGCTACAAAGAAATTAATGCCCAGATTGAACCCGGGCCTCAGGGTAAAAATATTTGTAAATGTCATATAGCTGAAAGTATTTCTGCCCTGGCCTTTTTAGATGTAATTTTTCACTGGAATTAGATAAAAAAGCACAATTCATTTGGGAATAGTAGGAATGGAATGAATGGAACAAACCATGGGAGAGAGCTGAAACCCAAAACTACTTTATTTGGAAATGGGTTTCTGTCAGTCGTCAATAATGCACGAGTGTGTAGCTGAGATCATTCACAGGGATCACCTTGCACCTGAAGCAGAACTTCATCCATTCCTCCCAATGACAATCAATACGTTCAATATGTGAAGCTTCTCATAGACATATTACTTTTATCCGACTACTTCTTTCAATTGCAAATCATTTATTTTGTATTAGAATTCAACTGAACCAAATAAAGAAACATCACATGGGGGGAGGGGGTGCTGTAAGAGCAGCTGGTCATGGGTTTGAGGGAAAATTCTACCAGAGCCCAGGTGAGAGTGCTTCAGGTTTACTTTTAATGACAGAAGGCCCAAATGCAATAAAACAGGCTTTGTGACCAAAGGCAATAGGCTCTACTGGTCATTAACTGACCAAACAAAGTGAGTGTGTGTTTTGGGCAGTCAGGAGGTGGATGAAGTCATGATGATTTTCATTCATAAAAACACACCTACACATACAATTTTGTAATTTAAGAGCCAAGCGTGGCAGTTTAAAGCAAAAGATGTTTCGGTTGTCAAGTGCTTTGTAAATGTGTGTTGGGTAAATGAGACGGTATTGTGAGAGTACCTTTTGCTGTATGGTGGAATGTTTTTGCTCCATGTCCCTTTTCTCTTTGGCAGCATCCACCACCAGCTGGTCCAACTGGAAGACAGAACTGCTGATTAGTCAGGCTTACCAAATCACTTGGTCACTTGGTGTACTTACCCTGTAAAAAATTCAGATTTTTTTGTGGAGCTCTTTTTAAAAAAAAAAAAAGAAGCCATTTCTTATATTGGCTGAAACAAAACCAAGCTGACACATAAAACACAGATAACATAATTGTTCTTATTCAAATTAAAGCTAAATTTTTACATTTTTTAAATGTTATAAAATGACACAAAAGGTATAGAAAAACCCAGTTGACTGCACTTGAAAGATTTAATTGTGCTGCTTCATTTCCTTTTCCAACCTTTAGAGAAACACGTATTCCAGCCAACAAAACCACTATCAAACACAGGTGTCTGTGTGTGTGTGTCCTGTATCCTGTGCTCCAAGCAGTTCAACTCATTTACAGAGTTTGACAAAAACTAGTCAGATAGTTCGTATATGGAAATTGTGAAAAAATAGATCAAAATTCACACAAAAATTTAATGGTTAACCCTCACAGCATGTCTGATGGAAACTATCAAGTTGTTTATGTGAAATCCTGGTAACAATCAAATAAACCAAAACTGATGAAACCATTACCTCCTTGATGAAGGCAATAAAAGAATGTCAAAACAGGAAATATAAAACATCAAACTTCATTTTATGAATTCCAAGAGGATCACACAAAGATTACAGCCTTCCTCATTCAAGCAAGTAGATTTTATTTTTATGAAACAAGGTTTGTCAAGGAAATTTAAAAGTTTCCACGAAATAAACCAGAACTCAAATTCAAAAGCCATGCTGTGAATCTACCCATAATTTTGTGTCTTTACTTCCTTAAACTCAGTAAAGAGCTTGGCCATACACATTGGATTTTAGATAAAAACTGGTATTAACAGAAGAAAAGGAAGAGAGAAAAACCAGGAAATAGAGATGTTGGAATGTTTAACATGTGTTACATTTGCTGCAGATAATCTGTGTTCTCATTTGCTTTAATCAAGCAGTGGTGTCTTTAAAATCATGACTAAATGTACCAGCTTTAAGTCAAATTTTGATTTACTGTATACTATTGGGTTACAGAAAAGCCAGTGAAAAAAAGGAAAGAGGGTGGAACTAACAACGACTTCCTTTCTGATGGCAAAGTTTTTGTTTTATTGGAAATCAATGGCTAAAATCTACGGTACAATAATTCACATTGTCTGCTGAAATCACTGTCCTTGTATTTTCCATCTAAACACGTTAGGAAACACAGCATTTGAGGGAGTCTTTTGTTTTGTTTAGAAAGGAAATGGGTGGACGACAGAGCAGCCGGCTGATAACATCTGATGGGAAATATTTCCCTTGTGCCATCATCGCAGCCATGACTGATCTAGTCGAGTCTGTGCCATCTATCAGGTTCTATCTGCCACCGAAGGCAGCAGTGTGTCTTTGTATGTCTAGCTCCCCAGATATTTTGGTAATGACTCACCTTAACTTCAACATCTTATCGATGCAACTATGTATCTCCAAACTGACTCTCCACTGTTTCAATTAGCCTGTCTCTGCACCAATCAAAAGCATTTTGCTCACTTTACCTTCTGTACAGATTGGTCTGACCAAGTCACAATGATGACATACTGCATGATTCATTGGAAAACTGCAAAACACCATTTGATAAAATGTGTTCACTCAACACATGCTCAACTGTGAGGCTTTGTGTCATGGAAAGATACATGCAGAAGAATATTTTATGAAGAATCAGCTTATGAATGGAAAAAAGAGCAGATATGACATGAATCAAAAAGTGATCACTGAAATGTTGTCTGCAAGTACAATTCTGATACTTTAAACAATCAGTTCTTCAGGACATCAACTGATAAAATGTTTTTTCTTTAAATAATTGTTTGCTTCTATATATTTTACTGTAATGTCCCTCAAGCAAAAACCCTGGGAATACTGGCAGTGATATCATGCAAGACAACTGAGTGCCCTATGTCTTCTACTTTACTGCATTATGCTTTTATATAAAATCAGCTATATTTGTTCATCCACACTTACTTCATTTCTGTCTCCAAATTATTATAATAAAGATTGCCAAAATGTACAAGCACTCATTTCCCATCCCCGATGAGCATGAAGTCAATATCAGACCTGTTGACAGCTTCTCCACACCTCCCTGCATAGCCTCTCCACCTTCTTCAGCTTCATGATGGAAAAGAGGTAAAGAAAATATCCACAGTCCTCTTGTTGTTGCTTTCAACTTCTCAAATTTTGATCTTTCTCCTGTTTCAGCTTTGCGATGTTCCAGTCTTACAATACAGTTATATTATAGTTGATCATCTCTTTCAACCTCCTGCTCCAGGAGCTGGTTTGTAAAACAGTGATTTGCACTGCTTTCCTTTTCTCCTCCCACAGGCATCGTGGTCTTTTGACCACTTCAATCACTTTATATTACACTGCTTCCTAACAATTCTTAAAATCAAAGTGGGTCCTGCATTCTTGCTTTTCTTTCCCAGCACTCTTTTGTTCTGTCATCTTCTTGACAACACCAAAATCATTTGTTTGCGACTTCACATAAAGAGGTTTAGAAACCACTCTTCCCTCAAATCCAGTTTAAAATGATCACTGGGTCTTCAGATCCAGCTTCTCAATTCTCGATTGTTTCATTTTTTTTCAAAAAGGGGAGAAATGAGTCTCCTTTCGGTAATTTTTGTTGCGGGTTAAAATATTAAAGACATGTTTATGAGCTAAGTTTTTCATCAGTTGCCTTCAACGTCTGCTCCTCCCAAACTCATCAATCCAAAACTGTAATCCTTTCTTCTTTAGACTTGTACCCAGGTTTTAGAAATATGATCCTCTCAGATCTCTTTGATTGTTCTGGCTTCAGAGTCTATGTCCAAATCTTCAGCCTCAACCTCTGGTTTCGATGTTGTGCATGTCCAAATGACTGTCAAACATATGAGTCTGACTGTTGGAAATCCCTTTTCCTACCCTCTTTGTTGTTTTCTTCCTCATTCCTGCACACTGTAACTGCAGCTCCTCCATGATAATTATCTTAAGTCACATCCAAGCCATTCCCTTGCTCAGAGGGAGGGTTCTGATTATCAGAGAATGCACACAAACACACAAAGACCAGAACTGGACAAAAAGGATAGCAGTCAATAGAAAAAGAGATTATAGAGTTGATTTGAGGTGAAGCCAGAAGGTGAATGTTAAGATCTAAACCCTTTAAGCCCTAAATGGACCACTGAGCAAGAACGATGTTTAAGTAATCAAACAATACTCCATTCAGTATGTACATATCTCTAATAAATGTTGTTTACCCACAACATTCCACTGGTATGTAAACCTACTGGCGTATATTGTGTTAATCTGCACAAAATATATTGTACAATCTGTAGGAGTAGATATTTGCGGAGTTTATGATATCTGTCGTAATGTCACTGCAAGTGTTCTTTAGGAAAAGCTTAACATTTATTATTAAATATTCAATCAAAATTAAGAATGGAACATAAATTGTGATAATTTCAAACAAATTTCTTATCCGATTAGCTGATGAAGTAAAAACAAAATTGGCAACAAATTAGAGTCGTAAATAAAATTACAATATCACATTAACAACATGTGTGTGTGCGTGTGCGTGTGCGTGTGTGTGTGTGTGTTCTGTATCCTGTACCTGTCCTCCAAGCAGTTTCATGAGAGGTTGTAGTTCACTGAAGAGATCATATCCTTGGTGGAAGAATGTCAGGTGGGCGTACATGAAGGACAACATCTATAATAAACCATGGATATTTGGTGTAAAAAAATCAATCAATAAAAATACCACTTACTGTACTGTGTAAGATGAGCATACTTACTGATTTCAGGATTTCTGATCTTCTCTTGGATTGTAACACGTTGATCTTTAAAAGCGAGAATTTAAAAAAATAAGAATTATAATCATTGATTTTCAGTATTGGTGTAAAAGGAAAACTAAAATTATAACTAAATAGAAACACCTATAAGAGGCATAGAAAACACAAAACAACTAAATCTACAGCAACAATTCGTAAAAATATGGATGGAAAAAAATGCATATAGCAATGAGGATGATAGAGATGGACAGAGACAAGATATAACCTGACAGAAGGGGGAACGATATATGATATGGAGATGAGACCAAAATATATGTTTTTTCAGAAATTTAAAAAAGGCAGCCCAATGTAAAATGAGTCAGCACCATGGGGAGCACCAGAGGGAGCAGCAGGGCTTGTGTTTAACTGGAGAAGTGTCTTTTCACACACAGTGCATTACCCTGTTCCACTCTCTAATAGAGCTAAATGAATGCATGTTTTAAATACTGATGATGATGCTGACTTAATTGAGACTGACAGGAAGTGATGATTCTATTGTGACGAGACAACAACTGGACATTTTGACCACAGTGGACACAGAAGGTAGCAGCCTACAAACGAGTTTTAACACTCCTTGTTTGTATCATAAAAGCCGGCCACTGATGAACACATTAAATCTTTAACTGTGAACCGCTAGGAAGTTTTCTATGACAACACTAACCACAACTGCTAATACACAGAAGTTTACTTTTCCCTCTACTAGCCACAATGACTGCTGTATCACAACGTTTACAAGGCCCTATCTCTCATATAGCCATTGCAGTTAGAGTGGCTCCTCTGTCACAGGGGAACTTTATTAATGTTTAACTGGTAACACTCATAGGCCTTTAAGAACTAAGTTAGAGCAACAACTGCCATTTGCTTGATGACCACTTTTCTATGTCATGAGAGTCTTTGAGGACATGGTGAAGACAAAGGACCATCTTATGGCGTGTTGCATGTGACATTTTTTCTAAACTTAATCAATACACAAAAAAGCAAACTCAAGTTTAAAGTTCAATATTTAATGACCTAGTTCTACGTGGCACAACAGGGTAAAAGAGACATGCTCCATTCTTGAGCTGCCATGAATGCAAGTCTGGCGTACAACCTCTCATATATTTTCCTCTCCCTCTACCATACTGCATGTCACTGTAAACGGTGCACTGTATAATTAAGAAGGAAATGCCACAAAAACAATATAAAAATAACAAAAAAAGCTTAAATCTGTTTGAATGCTTCCTCCAAGCACATCTGCAGAAGTGAGCAGCATTCAAAATGAGCTGAGACAACTACCAAAATGTAAAACTGTGAAGGACCACTTAAATCAGCTTCTCTAGCTGTTGAGCTTATAGATGTCCTATAAAAAGACAGGCAAGATAAAAACTCTAATTTCACAAGCCAGCCTTTGTATTATGAGAGAGTGATTATGCTGTGAGCCAATGGTGTGGACTGCCAAACCTATTTTGAAACCTGCTTTTAGGGTTTCTAATCTAATTTTGGAGCAGACTGAACCATACATTGTCTGCTCCTTTGGAGTTGGATTCAATAACATGGCTGGAAACTGCCTCATAAGAAAGCATGAAGCATTCATCTACTGTATCTGTGAGCCAGAGGAGATACCAGCTGATGTAATCAATAATACATGAGCAACTTTTACTGCATATCTGTAGTACTTAGCTTTGAAAAATGTTGAACAGACATAACCAATTATTTCCTTGTGAATGTCTTCACCGGTACTTTATAAAACACAATGGCTAACTGGCCACAAGAAGAGTCATGATTCTTGATTTGGCAAATTTTCTATCAATCCAATATTATCGGCAAGTGTGCAGAGACAAACCCTATAATGACAATAACAAACTCATGCATGCACTTGCATTTGTATGCACTTGAATTTGTATGAAAATGCATACAAATGCAAAAAGACGATATACTATCATGTCATTGTTCATTGTGAAAACAACTAGAACATATTTCTTTAGGGTCGACTGTTTTGTTAGACTGGATTGTAACAAGTAGATGAGCTGCAATTTGGATGTAAAAATGAAACTTTGTTTTTCATACTTCTCTGTGCTACATCAGGAGTTTTTCAACCTGACTCAGCATACCAAGTTCCACTTCAAATTTTACATTGGCTCAACTGCAGAGCACAATATTCTAGACAAAATGTGGTGTGCATTTTTTTAAGCTTATGAAAAGCTGAATACCAGAAATCTTTTGCTATATTTTGTTCATTCTCTTGAAAATGGTTAAAATTGTAGGGTGAATTGGTCAGTTCCAAATTGTTCATAGATGTGAGTGTGTGTGTGAGTGGTTGTTTTTCATGTGGCTCTGCAATGTCCTAGTGACGTGTCCAGAGCGTCCCCCCGCCGCATGCCTGTAAGTCCACTGGAATGGGCTCAAGCAACACCCATGAACCGCAAAAGTAGTACGGAAAATGAATGAACGAAGGAATGAATGTTATACATTAGAGAATTCGATTGCTTGTTCCAGGCACTGGAATGATATGGTCCAACACGTGCCTCAAATCTGAATGTCTTCAGCAGGAGCATCATGTTATTGTGCTGCAATAATATGGACACCAATTTATACTTTATGCCACTTCAAGTTGAAATCTAAAACTGGTCCTTCACATCGCAGCAACAATAAATGCTTTCTCTCTAATGCAACAAACTGAAATCCCTCATGTCCATAACCTGCTACTTTGACCATGCTTAAAACATCGAATCCTTGGACGAGTTGTACCTGTAAGACGTAGTCCAGGACTATGTGTCGGAAGCACTTGCGTGTGGCAGTGAGGATGTTGGTGGCCTCCTCCACCTCATGCTGCTTGTTGCGGGGAGCCTGTGCATTTTTGATCAGCGCTGCTTCTTTTTCCTCACTTACTTTGTCAAATTGCTTCTTAGCTTCTTTGAACTTGCGTAGGTCACTGGAGGAAAGATCGGAGATGTATAAAAACAGACACACTAAATACGTTCTGATCTTGTTGTATTGTTTCAGGATAATGCAGTACGATTGGGAGAATCGAGTAGAGGGGTCTTTTTTTACCTGGAGATAAAGCTTTACAAAAAATAAATTTTTCTGCTGCCAGCGGGTAGTTTTGTGTACAGCAATGAAAACATCTTTTCACCTAAGATGGGTGAAACTACTCACAGAAGAACTCACAAATACTGAAGCTGGTGCAAAAGCATTCTCACACAATACACGGACATGTCCCATTGTTGTCAACAACCTTGTGAGGTGAAAGGTAATGATTGAAAGTTAAAATAAATTCTTGCAGCTGTGAAGGTGTTAATTGGTCAGTTACAACAAGAAAAAAAGATTCCATTTTATCTTTGCTGAGTTTTGTGTCAGCTAGCTAGATATTGGGTGCTGCAAAGCAGTGAGAAAACAACATGGAACATAATTCATAGTGATGTATATGTGGGTGTTAAGCTCTGGTGGGCGTGAAGCAAAGGCTGCTAATCCTTACAATAAAAGAAACGTAAAGGCCTCATCGTTTCCTGCACTTATATAATAGGCAAGCAAGTCATTTCAAGATTATATTTGAAATTACATATACAATCTATAAAATAGACAGACATGAGGAACTTTATTGATAGGTCTCTATTTGTCATTTGGAACGAATGAATCATGAACATTGTAATGTTGCCAAATTTACAAAGTTAATGTAAGCGGTTTAATAAGGTTGAGTGGAGGACCATGCTTTGAAATTTTGACCTTATTTCCATTTCACGCCAGTCATAGTATGATATTTAGGTCAGGTAAATGCATTTTAACAGATTTATCTTTTACACCATGACCATCAACATTTGGAGACTTAAAATAAACACACAGAAATAACACACAGAAACGTGTCTAGACTAGGGCTGTCAGCTTAATGCGTTAATTAGATTAATTAAGCTGCAAATTAACGCGCTATAAAAATTAACACAATTAATCATGAGTGGCAAGTCAATGCGCGAGCATTTTAAATTTGGCCCATTGAGGGACCTGTAGGCTGCAGTGACGTCACTTCGTACCTGCATCACTAGTCAAAGGCAGGGTGACTGACAACAGAGATGGACGTGACACAGGAGAGTGAGGCAAGCCAAGCTGTATTGAGTCAGCTTTAGTATTCATTTTGATTGAGTCTGCTTATGTGCCTATTTGAGACTCAGCCTTATTTTATTTTTGAATTTCATTTATTTTATTTAACTGTATTTGTATTGCATTTTTGAGAAATGCACCTGGCCTAAATGGTTTACTGATGTGCTTGACCTTTTTTCTTTTGAATTTCATTTCAAATCTTCTCTTCTTGGTGTATTCTATTGATTAGTCATGCACTACAATTTCGTAATGTCCTAGAATTCAAATTCTTATTTAGGGGCCTTTAGCAGGTATGAAATTTAAATACGATTGATTAGATTACTTAATTAAAAATCCTGTAATTAATTAGATTAATTTTCTTAATTGCCTGACAGCACTAGCCTAGACATAACTATATTCTGACAGACAGAATGCTTACATACTTTTATTAACTTAATACTCACTCTTTGATAAATGTTTGAAGCTGGGTCTTGATTGATCTCTGGGCCTGATCAAATAATATCTGTGAAGATAGAAAGAAAAAAAAAAGTTTTCTTTTTTATTTGGCAACATCTGTGGTAAACAACAAAAACAAGCGACTGAAGACTGAATCATATCCAGAACACTTCTAAAAAAGCAGCGAAGGTTGATAAAAATAATGTTGTAAAAAGGGGCTTCATTTCGCAACTGTTTCAGAATTTGTTTGTGTCCGAGGTGAAAAGCCAGACCATAGCATGATTGCTATTGTGTACTTCACACCTTTTTTGTTAAAATAACAGTGTATTATGATTAAAGTTATAACTTTAATGAAATAAGTTGACTTTGTAAAGTCCCCCAGTGAAGACATAAGCACACAAAAATGTGTTTATGTCTTTATGTATGAGTTGACAGCCGGACAACACAATATGAGCAATGTGGCTAGGAGAGGCTACCTTGTGACAAACAGACTGAGCACTGTCTTTGGGTGAATCATATGCTGATAGATCGCTGAGTGGCAAAAACCGAACTGACAGTCAGCTGACATGAACACCAGTTTCCACTGTTGAGTCATAGACGCAGGCCTTTGCTGTGGCTCCTGGAGGCTTTTATGGGTGGAGCTAATAAGAGGAAACAGATTCCATTTTTGAGTCACGGTAGACTGACCACCCGACAGATCTTAACGGGCTACAGGCGAGAGGTCGGGAACAACCCCGATATGAGATGCCAGATCATTGCTGAGCCACACAAAAGACAAACAACCCCTCACCTACACTTACTAACAATTTCGTGTGATCAGTTAACCAAAGTTGCATGTTTTTGGAGGCGGGAAGAAGCCAGAGAAGGAATTGAACCCAGACCGTTCTTGCTGTGAGGCATCAGTAATACCCACTGCACCACCATGCCGTTCAATGTATTAGTTTCAAAACATGACATTCATTAATGAACATTACTAATATTACAGGTCAATGTTATTATTCATTTAATTCATTCATTGTCAGTACTTGTTTCTTCTGCTGTTGCAAGTCACGGGGGTTGCTGAAGCCTATCCCAGCAAACTTGGGGTGTGAGGTAGGGTATGCTCCGGGCATAATGCCGGTGGAAAAACAACCATGCATGCACACAATCATGCCTACAGATAATTTGAGACTGTCCAATTCCCCTGAAGTGCATGTTTTTGGAGGTGGGAGGAAGACAAAGAAGCCGGAGAGAACCCACGCAGACACAGGGAGAACATACAAAGTCCACAAAGAGTGGGACCCGAAATCTGAACCACCTTCCAGTGCGGTGACTGAGCTACTCACTGCACCACTTCTCATAATGTTATTGCTAACTCATTAAATCTGTAAAATGTCTACAATGACTGTAATCATCACCTAAAGATAAATCAGCTATCAAAATAGTAAAAATTATATTTTCTGGTTAACTGCTAAAAACAGACACACACTTAGAGCACCTGCCTACCTGAACTGACAACCAAGGAGGCAAACAAGGGGACCCCTGGGGGAAGAGTCACACAATCACATTTGACCTACTGGGCAACTTGTTGAGTTTGGTGAGAGACAAAAAACCTGGAAGACTAATACTAGTGTGACTCTGCATCCAAATGCGGTTCTTCTTGCAGTTAAGCTGTCTCCAGCGTGACAACCACATTGTAAATTATACCAAGTTTATCTCAGTGATACTCCACAACTGGACTGTGTAAAAATTTTATAAGAAAAAAATTGCTGTGAGTCTACTCAATGATAGTACTGTACTGCTGCTGCCGCATTTGTGATAAGAACAAACTTGTTAATGTCATTTTGGGAATTCCGACCTGTAAAAAATGTGTTTTCTCTTGATCACGTAGAAAAGCCAATCGGACGCCCCGATAACTGACCATATTAACGGGGTGTTGTTAGATAGACTGCTACATGACAGCACTTAATGAGATGAATGTAAAAACTTTGGATGGATGAATGCTTTTAAATAAATAAGAATGTTTCATTGAAACTGGTTGTTTGCATGGATAACATAAGTAGAAAACATTACCATATCACATTATTACCATATCATATGACGTGTGAAGTAGTTAAACCTAATATTTTATAAACACATTGGCTTTACAAAATTGTTAGTATTGACAGAATCCTAAAATTCTTCCGGACTCTGTCAATAGTTTAGTCAATATCACACACACACTTGTTACACTTTTTTACCAAAGAGAATAAGCTTCAGGAGAAAGCAAAATTCTTTCTTTTCTGTTTTAATGTTTTATTCTTGTTTTCCTTTTTTCATCTGACCCAAATGTTTTTTATTTCACCTCTCTATGTTGACGGCAGTATTTGATGAACAAATGCACTGGTACCAAACCACCGTGTTTTACATTTTTATCAAAAATGATCCCACCTGGTACTGAATAAGACCATAAATAGCCAGTGAACCCAGTTGAAAATTTTATACTTTGCTCAAACACAAAAAAATATTATCGCTAAACCTCCGTGAAATGTTTTGTGAAGACTTTTACACTACTTTGTTTTCTACAGACGGTAGCTCAGTCGACTAGGTCTTGGATTAAGGTCCAGAAGTCACCGGTTCGAGTGAGTTCAAAATATCTGGAGTGTGAACTGGCAGTGGGAGGTGTCAGTTCACCTCCTGAGCACTGCTGAGGTGCCCTTGACCAAGGCACCGCCCCCATACAAGCTGCTTGTTAGGACACACTAAGCGAGTAGCTGCCGGTTGCACTGCCACCCACTGTATTTAAACTACATGCTTACAAGTGCATTTCTTCTTCTTGTTCTTCTTACAGTTTAATGTCTTTTACCATGCTGTACTTATCTTTCCCCATCAATGAATAAAAACCCAAGACATTTAAGAGCTGTTCCAGACAGGGATAAAAAGGAGACATGACAATGTCAATGCATCTGGTTTCAGATGGCAATAACAACATACCGTGTGATAGTTGATCATCTCCTGCAAGCTTTCAGCGAACTTTGTGAGACTGGACTGTGAAGAAAAGATAGACACATAGACTAAGCATTCCCATAAGAAGAATACATAAGTAATAGCATGGGACAGACAAAAAAATAAGTGCTGTACTGAAACAAAGTTTGATAAATAGTAAAATGCGATGAAAATTGAAATTATTTTACATATTACATCAATTACACCAATTTTTTCTAATAGGATATCAGTAAACTGTCTGCTGATAAGGAGACACTAACAGTTTAGGAAAGAACTGCTTAATTACAGTTATTCTGACTGAATACATTTAGAGGCCAAATCAAACCTAAGGAAGATGACAGGCAAAATACACAAAGGAAGACAGGAAATGCTGGCCTTGTCGTGTAAAATATGTACTAGGTAAGAGACCAGCAACAACAAAAAAAACAGTGGATAGTATATTGTTTCAATAGGCTGTTACAATTAAATCTGGCAATTCCATCAAAAAATAAAACTTTATTCAAAAGCAGCAAGAAACTTGTCTGTACAAAGAGTCTTTACAACTGTCAACTATGAAAAGCCATGGAAATACACCTTATAACTGCACTAATGCTGGTGAGTTAAAATGTTATATTGCGTGCATTTTTACCTCTATGACCTCATCTTTGGTAGACTGCTGGGCTAGCTCCCGGATTCCATTAACAAACTGCTTGTTGGCTGCATTGTAGGCTTTTCCAGCATCAATCATTCCAATACACAACTTCACCAACTACATAAAGAAAGAAACAAATTCTTAGGGAAACAAGTGAAATTAGGAAACACATACAGTAGAAGCAAAGCTGCAAAAAAACTGGTTTTAGTGTGTTAAGTTCTGCTGCAGGGCATCAGTCACTCTGAAGAAAGCTGATTATTTATTTTCTTAGTAAATAGCAAAATGCACTTCTTTACGCCTGGCGTCATTGGCGACAAAGATAATTCCAGGTTACGTAAATTCACAACAAACACTGGCTGTTCTCCATCCACTCCCACACAAGAGATTACACACACTGTGCATGTGCCACTGCAGCCAAATATACTAAATATTCGAATATAAATTCATGAATTCAACCAGTTTTCTTTGCAGATAAGAGATCAACAATAAATTAATAATTTAGAAAAAGGAAAGAAAAGCCAAAATCATCAGAAAGGCCATATTTATGGAAAACACATAAATGGTGTTTCTACAAGTAAAATTGAACACTAAATAAGAAATTCAATTAAATACAAGTTATGAACATTTTGTCTCTGTACCAAAAGTCAGAAAGTAAAGGTAAGACTAATCCCATGTGACAAATCCAGTTTATTAACAACCTAAGCACAACAACCTAAGGCCTCTGTTATTCAAAAACAGAGACATCCAGTTCCTCATAATAAATAGGATGCATGTACACATATAGGCCTAGAAGAAAAAACGCTGACAGAGAGGCTGAACTCTGGACTGAAGCCGTTTGTCTCTTGACTCCACCCATTAATACATACACATACCACACACTATCTCTGTCTCGGAACCACATCCACTCCCAAGCAGATCCTTCCTCTCCAGAGCAAGAGGGGAAGTGAGGCCGGGACTGAGTCACAGAGGCAGGGTGAGGAGGGCGCTACTCTGTAAGACTAAGTTCAGGAACAATGAAACTCGAGGTGTCACCCTGAGCAAGGGAAAATACTCTCAGCTTTGCAGGCATTCACTATAAAGTGGGACTGGTTTGCCATCAGGGCAGGATACAACTACAAAGTAACACCAGGGATCCTACTTAAACAATTTCAGTTACACGGTTTAAAGCAGACAGCACAAGTTCTGTCAAGGTGTGTCTGATTATCCTGCTGGTAAGACAAAGCACAACATGGGTGTGACATGAGGCACAGGATTCAAAGGGATTGCGATTTGTCAGAGATGTATTTAGGGCATAACATGAGTCATACTGTACCAATTACAAGCTCCTTTTTCCACAGCCTATTTGAGGCAGGAGTGTTCCACCTTCATTGCACTCAACATTCTGTTTAAAGGTTCCAAAACTGTAATGGTGTATCATTGTTGTCCTAGGTCTGAGATATCAAAGGTGGTACAGTATGAACGACCTCAGTGTGAAATCTGAATAAACTGAGTCAGACAGGCAGTAGAACAAGACAAGGATGTATTGTATGTGATCCAGATTTAAAAAAAAAAGACTACATTGGGTCTTCAGTTTATCTATGACAATGAGATATTTTCAACTGATGAGTTACTACTTTAACAGCCACAAACACCCCGCTGAGAGACAGGTGTTTGGCTCAAGACTGGTGAAAACTGTCATCTTTCAATCTTCTTACCCACACAAGAAAAAAAAAACACAACTACAACATCGGTTCCCTGTGGCTGGTAATAATTACACTGTGTTAGCAATGAACACAGATGTGACCTGTCTGTAACCTCTCCTATTAAATTTAGTTGTTATGGGCACACCATACTTGGGAAAAACGCAGACACACGTATTTCAAAGTTTAGGGCAGGTTCACGGTGTCTCTATTAGACACAGGCACATCTGCCCAGGGATATACAGAGTATAAGGTCGGGGACAAGCATAAAATATTGCATTTACAGGTTGGCCTTCAGTTGCCTATTCATGCAGTAGAACAAATGAACAAATAAGCAATGTTTTCCATGGGTGGTACTCACTTTGTCGAGTTTGGATTCCAACTCACACACATCCCCCTCCACTTCCTCTATTGTGGCTCTGTGAGGAAAGAAAATAAGCATTTGAAATGTAAGTTTCAGTTAATATGGTTACTTCACAGGCACAGAGAAGTTATCAAGACGCATTTGATAATGTAAAGAAAATAGAAGTCATATTACAAGACATTTCTCATTTCACAGCCACATTCTCACAATTTTCCTTATTACATCCCGCTTCAAAGCAGTGATGTATTGTAATTGTCAGTGTTTGTGTGTTCGTCCTTCCATCCATTCGTAAGTCCACCAAATATCTTCGCAACTGTTGCAGATAGAAAGATGAAACAAAAAGCACATTAATCCGGCGCAAAGGGGATGAAAATACTAGGTCAAGGTCAAATTTCAACTACTGTACACTGAGGAACCGGATAAGACGAGGGAGAAGGCTAGTGTGATCTATGAAAGTAGGTCAGAGCACTAGCAAAACACCACCACAGTATAAAATTGATCATTATCATAAAATGAACATTTGATTCTTTGCAGAATTTTAAAAAGAAGAGACACAGAAGATTCTTTCTTCCTGGACTGTGTGTCAGGAGCCACTGAAAAAGGAATAAATATTTTGGATCCCCATGCCACGCAGAAAAAAAAGGGAAATCAGCAGTATGGGACTACTTGTATGTACAAATGTCTCATAACCAATATACAGGAACACCATCCTATAGAACTGATCAACATAAGTAGAGTAAAAAAGTTTAACTGCCTTGTCTCTGTCTTGTCTTTCTTTCCTAATTACTTCAGACATCTCTACCATAATGACAAAAATGCCCAAAAAATAACTTTTGAAAGAAAAGGAAGGAAATATGTAAGACTCTCGGGACTTTAAATTTAAAGCCTAAAGAAAGAGTCACAAACTAAAATATACATATTCCCATGTAGTCACTTACCAAGATTTTGACTTTGAGTGGCTAAAAAAAGTTAATGGTTACGTGTCTTACTTCCTGTTAGGACTGCATCTTATTGCTGTCTGGGTATTCATAAATAATAATATGAAATAATAACTATAAAACACATCCACAATAAGATCTGTTAATATTATTACTGTCATTACTTTCAGGATCTTTATTATCATTACATCAGAATAGAATTCCATAAACTGTGATACTGTTGTATTTTCTGAGATGGTTATCACACCTTCAGTTGTAGCCGATTATAACTACATTACATGACATCATATATTTATAATAATGGTCTTCTTCTCCTTTCAGCTTTTCTCTTCAGAGGTCGCCACAGCGAATCAGTTGCCTCCATCTAACCCTGTCTTCTGTGTCCTCTTCTCTCACACCAACTACCTTCATGTCCTATTTTACTACAGTGCGCCCTCGTTCCTCACGGTTGATGCGTTCAAGGAACCACACGCGATTAACAACTTCCCCGATAGAGCGACAAACTTTTTATAATATTATTTTATTTTTATAATATTATTTATTAAACGTTTATGAACCCTCCCCATACTGATATTAAACCACCATCTTTATTACCTTTTCCCACATTCTTATTGACTGCTTAAAGCACTTTTGTGTCTCATGGAATCCCGAGACTGACGGAAAGCAGTGCCCTTCTGGATGCCGTCAGTCAATAGAATGCACGAATGGTATCTGGACACGTCCACACCATCTCAGTCTGGCCTCTCTGACTTTTATCTCCAAAACATCTAACATGTGCTGTCCCTCTGATTTACTCATTCCTGATCCTATCTATCCTGGTCACTCTCAAAGAGAGCCTCAGCATCTTCATCTCTGCTACCTCCAGGTCTGTCTCCTGTCTTTTCCTCAGTGACACTGTCTCTAGACCAAACAACATCGCTGGTCTCACCACTGTTTTGTACACCTTTCCTTTCATTTTAGCTAAAACTCTTCTATCACACATCACACCTGACACTTTTCTCCACCCGTTCCATCCTTCCTGTACATGCTTCTTCACCTTTTTTCCACTCTCCATTGCTCTGGACTGTTGACCCTAAGTACTTTAAATCCTCCACCTTCTTGATCTCTTCCCCCCGTAACGTGACTCTTCCACTTGGGTTCCTATCATTCACATACATGTACTCTGTCTTAATGCAGCTAACCTTCATTCCTCTCCTTTCCAGGACAAACCTCCACCTCTCTATCTTCTTCTCCACCTGTACCCTGCTCTTACTACAGATCACAATATCATCTGCAAACATCATAGTCCATGGAGATTCCTGTCTAACCTCATCTGTCAGCCTGTCCATCGCCACAGCAAAAAAAGGGGATCAGAGCTGATCCCTGGTGCAGTCTCACGTCCACCTTGAACTCCTCCGTCACACCTACAGCACACCTCACCACTGTCTTACAGTCCTCATACATGTCCTGCACCGCTCTAACATACTTCTCTGCCACTCCAGACTTCATACAATACCACAATTCCTCTCTGGGCACCTTGACATAACCTTTCTCCAGATCTACAAAAACACAATGCAGCTCCCTCTAGCCTTCTCTGTACTTCTCTATCAACATCCTCAAAGCAAATACTGCATTAGTATTATGTAGTATGAAACCATATTGCTGCTCACAAATGCTCACTTCTGCCCTTAGTTTAGCTTCCACTACTCTTTCCCATAACTTCATTGTATGGCTCATCGGCTTTATTCCTCTGTAGTTGCCACAACTCTGCACATCTCCCTTGTTCTTAGAAATAGACACTAGCACAGTTCTCCTCCATTCCTCAGGCATCTCTCACTATCTAAGAGTCTGTTGAACAACCCAGTCAGAATGTAATAATGATTATATTGATAAGATAATACACCTGCAGCCGATGAATATAATGAAAGTCTTCACACATTTATACTGTAGTATTTCTGAGATGTTTGTCACACCTGTAATTATAGCCTTTGATAATTACAATGCATGATATCCTACATCTCTACAGTATGACATGCAGAAAAACAGACCAATAGAAGCTGCCAAAGTGAGAGTTTGTGTAATGCCACAAAGCTTCCCTTTAAAAAGTGACAAAGTACAGCTTGATTCTCCACAGGATTATCAGCCTACAAGCATCTGGGTGCCATGGCAAGGGGAGAAAAAAATCTCAAAAACATCATCCCAAGACAGGATTAGTTGTTTTATCCCCAGTGCAGAAAGGCAACTTAATTTCCCACACAATGAGAATGCTAGAAAAGGTTTACATCTACTGGACGAGTAGAACTGTGTCCCCTCCTAATCATTTCCTGTACAATGGATTAACTAGAGATTAGGCTAATTGTACCTTCATCTTAAATCACTAAAGCAAAACAACTTTAATAATGTACTCTAAAAGGTGATATATATTATGTAAAACTATCAGAACACATCATGGGTCGAGGACCGAATGACGAGGACGCTGCACAGAGGACGCTGCATAGAGTTAAACACAGAGGTCCCTCTTAGCCAATGGGATGCCAGAATGCTAGGTAATAGCCAATGGCAGAGCAGCAATAAGAATGTTGCGTTCAGGAACGTTTGGGAGCTGCGAGTAGCAGCCCATACTGTATTTTTACCTTTTGTAACTCAAAATTTCTTTCGTAACTAGAGGCAATATTTTCCTGTTGAGGCGTTTCGTAAGTAGAACATTTCATATGTAGAGACATTCGTAAGTAGAGGTACCACTGTATAATGCTTACTGTAAATGTCACTGTGTTAATAAAACTAAGTGTTTACTACTCAGATCTTTGTAGTAATCATTTCTATGACATTCTCTTACTACAGCTGAATGGAGTACTGTACTGACTGAAATAATCCAGGTGAGACCTCTTCTCACAAAAACATATCCTGGTCAGGAGTTTGAGGGAATATATCCCAATCATATTTTGTGTTTTTCAATAGCTACAGGCAAAGTCCATTTCAAAAATAAATCACGCATTCTAGTGTGAGTTCAACTGGGTTTTGGCCTTATATTTTGCAGTCATTATACACTTGGCAATTTTCTGTACTGTAATATATACAGAGAGTATAACAGTTGTGTGTTAATGCTCAAGTTCTTGGCTTACCAGTAACAAGAAGGCAAGGCAAAGCTCTCACAGAGTAACATGTTGCAGATTAGATTCCCTTAAAAGGTTTGAAAAACACATTTTCAGGTCTCTACCTATACACAGTGGTCCTCCCTAACCCTTACAACACCATGTTTCATCTTACCACTCCCGGTGCCATCCCTGTCATTACAAACAGTATGAAAGCCCTCAATGGAAACATATTTATCTGGGATTATCTTCTTCTTCCTTCTTTTTCTTTCGGCTTTTCCCTTCAGGGGTTGCCACAGCGAATCAACTGCCGCCATCTAACCCTGTCTTCTGCATCCTCTTCTCTCACACCAACTACCTTCATATCTCTTTCACTACGATCATAACTACGTTTAACTTAAGGACTACAGACTGTGTTTTGTGTTAGCTTAGCCCCATTATTTTGTTAGCCAGCCATCTGTCATTGTCTATGATGATTGACAGGAGACATGGTTTTTTATTATCTCCTATCCATATTTATCTGTTGTCTCCCCCATTGATTTTTTTTTCCCATTTGCAAGTCCTTTGTGTTGTTCTCCATAAATTCTCTACAATGTTATTCTCAGTAAGATCAGCTGATCTCGTGCTTACACAATGCGGCCAAGGAGTCACATTCGGCAGACTGAGAAAGTAGCTCCACGTTTACCGTAGAAAAATTAACAGAGGGACTCCATTAACATTTAATGGCCATCCCAGACAAACAAAGCTTTCGCCAGGGAGCACATGAATGCAATTTTTTATAGGTACATTAAGGATCACAGATCAGATTGGGGCGATACATTTCAAATACACTGTAGTTCTGACAGCTGTGTAAAATTAATTAAAAAGAGTAATATGGGAAAAAGGATGAGACAGCTATGTCACCAAACCAACACTCAACACATTAACCACAAGATCAAAGTACAAAATTCTTTTAATATTCCAGATCCACAAATATCAACATACTGCATGCTCCAATGCATGCAATTTACATGGGAGCATGTACAAAAAGACAAATTTCCAATTTGCTGTAATGATCATGTTTTCAAATTAATTCATAATAAATATGTACTCAAATATTAAGCAACCTCTCAGAAGGCTCTCAGTCAAGTCGTTAAAATTAAATGACCTACAGATTTTAATATGTTGTTCTCTACTACTACTGTACAACCAAAACTATTTCAGTTACTAATTAATGTTTAATAATAAGTTCATAAATACTACTACGGATCGATCGGGCAACCCACAATGAGATATTTCTTATGTCAGTATTTTTTGCTTTCCTACGTTTGTGACATGTACTACTATCAATTTTAATTTTAAAAGCTTCCAAGTTTATGATACCACCAGAATTACTAGGAAATTTTGCTTTGGATTCTTCTTCCTGAATATATTTAATTCATGCACAAGCTAGGTTTAAGCTTCTGTGCTGGTGGCATGTAGCTTCCACAATAAGTACCATACACTATCATACAAAACTACCAAGACTAAACACATCTTTGTGGTATCTTAATCCGTTTCTCTCTCCACTGCAGGAGACACGGCCTGTTCTGCATGTGAGTACTGCCCAACTAGGCAAGTGTGCTTTTTTTTTAAAGGAGTTTTCATACCTGATAGTTCAGTCCAAAGTATGACACATGTTTATTTGTTCATGTTCATGCATGATCAGCTGTTGTGAATATCTGAATGATTACTTCATTCATAATGAATCGTACATTCTCTACACAGCCTGGATTGTATTAAGTTTTTTTTATATATATTTTTTTTTCTGTGACCTTAAGCACATTCAATATATCTTGATACATTTTCTTGTCACTACTCTAAGCATCTCCACTTTTCATATACTATTTAATTCTGAAAACTATACGTTCCAGTCAAACCGTATGATCTTTCTTCCTAATGCAACTTCAAGCCAAGCAACGCAATTACTGGTATAGAAGAGTTTTCTTGAAAATGTAACTCAATACAATTATTCTCTAGTGTTCTACACAGCCATGAGAACACACGCATTTCTTCCAATCTCACAACTTGAGCCCACAGGGTCAACTTGTGTGAGTGTTGAAAGAGGATGAGAAAAGGAGGGGTCCTGGCAAAATAATAATCTGGGCCACTGCCTCACAGCTCTGACCTTGGAGCATAACCAGCCTCAGTCTAGATAATGAGCAGAGGAAGAAAACAAAAGAACAAAGGACAGAATTTTAATTCTAATGGTTTATACACATGCTATAAAATACAGTACTCATAAAAGACAAAGAAATACCTTACAAGTTAGACAGAATACATAAGAATAACTAAGAACAATATCAGGCATTGGACTCCTATGACATGCCCTGCTGATTAACAGACACAGCTGAGTAGTTGGTTGTTCTAAATGGTTCCAAAAAGTTGGGAATAGATTGCAATTTTTTAAGTATAATTCATAGATCTAATTTAGTGTCACAATTCTGCTATCTCAGTTAAATAAAGAATGTTTGATAGTGAGAGAGGCATTATAGCCAAAGCAATAATGCCTCTCTCAAGAACATGGGACTACTGATGGCCATGATAAATAATATTCATGCTCTTGTAAATAAAGAAAGTAAAGATTGAACTGGAGGGGGTTTGTTTTCCAGTAATATTCAGGTACTCTTCCACAAACTCAATATAGTGATGCAATGTTATGTCAGCCGACAGACTGAATGATGCAGGTGTTCTGCTTTAAGTGCAAACATCTGATGTCTGTTTCTCCAAGCATCAGAAGAAGGAGCAGCTGTCACCAAAGTTGGCAAACAAGAAGGATTTTATGTGATGATGAAAGAATCAATGGATAATCTCATCTAATTGAAGTACATTTCTATGGACCAGAAAATGTCCATGATACACCATTTGGAGAGGCTTGAAACATGGAATGGGGTCGTACACATTGTACTCTTTTGCACCATTATATTTTTGAGTTTAATTATTTACACTTCTTCCTCAATGACAGTTCAAGATTTTCATAGGTTGAGTTTTGCTTGGCTTTTCAGGGATTTTGATGCTGTAAAATAAGATATTTGGTAACTACTGTACATAAAGTTGATTCCTTAATAATAATACAGTGAATACTGTACAGTGAAACACATTTAACATGGTTGCATCCAAGTTTTAGTTGGTAATTGTTGTGTACAACAAAGGTGTACAACAAATGTTTTCATCACTATTAATCCTACTTTTGTTTTTGTTGGTTTGCAGACTCTTCTTGAACGATTTGTTCCAAGTCAAGTTTGCACAATGACAAACCTGGAATGAGGAAGGCCAGGGATTAGATCTTCAGGTCCATCTGAATCAAGAAAGTTCTCTGTCATCTGAATAGACTTGTTTAAGGACTAAACAACTTTATGTGTCAACCCCAAACCTTGATCTAAACCTTGCTTTATAAAACTGATTCTGCTTCACTTGGCACTATATTATGCCTGCTTCAACTCAGTATCACAAAGAAATTATTTTCCCCAGAAGTGTTTACCCTCACAGCAAAGAGGACCATCCGTCTGTGAGCTAAGCTGACGGGACTAAATTCCAAACATAGATATCTAAAGAATCAACAAAATATGATGACTTTCTTTGCCAAAAAATAAGGGTAGTAAGATAAATTAAGAAACCAGGGCATCCTTGTACTTTTTGGGCCTGAGGGTGAAGCTGGGGGTAAATCAAGAAAGAGGTGGTATGGAGACTACAGCCTACAAAAATAGAAGAGAAAAAACATGCTTTGCAAACCACATCTGTGACGAAATATGCCAATTCAGCATCACAGAGGGAATGTTTAGGTGCTCCTTCAAGTCCATGTAAGTCACGCAAAGACACTGATCAGCTATGCAAGCTAGACAGAGGCCTTCAATGCTTATGGGTCTGGTAAATAATTAATATTTAGATATTTAATATCAGAATAGTTGAAAACTTTAAACCATAATCAATTCACTGGGTTTTAATGTGCACTGCCACCAATATTTAGATATAACACCGCCTTATTCACAGTATAATATAAAACCACATAACCACTAAAAATCTGACAGCTACATCAATGGTTAAAATGACCATTCCAGTTCAAGTCTGATAAATCAACTCAATCAGCATTGCCTTGATACAGTTTTCCAGATAGACTTGTCTTTATTTCTTTTAATTTAGTTACAATTCCACAGATAGGCCACATTCTACAATAAACGACGTACATGCTCCAAAGTATCTATAATATAACAGCTACATAAAATTAAATGTAATTTTAGAAGTGGACTAAAGTTCGTAAACAGCAAAGAACCTCCTCTTGTGAGAGCGATATTGTAGTAACATCTCCCCTGAAAAGAAGGAGTCATTTAATTCTTCTGCACTGATTCAAGGAACATGATCTAAAAAAAGGAGAGCAGGGTTTGTGTCTGTTGGCAGGGGGCCATCAGGCTGTTTGCACTCTTCACACAGGAGTGAGGTAGTTCAACAGGTTTGTCA
Organism: Antennarius striatus; assembly: GCF_040054535.1. NCBI lineage: Eukaryota > Metazoa > Chordata > Actinopteri > Lophiiformes > Antennariidae > Antennarius > Antennarius striatus. The sequence goes on along the minus strand of NC_090782.1, from coordinate 16,553,773 downwards.
TCCACACTATCAACACAATAGGGTCTTCTGTAGGACAGACTGCAGCTATATATTTCACACAATGTTAAACTACTTACAATGACAGCTGCTCTTTTAGTATTTCATTTACAATGTTACATCGTCACCAATGACAGTCAATCAGTGGGCATGAATAAAGTTTTTAAATGAAAGTAGCGGTAGAACACTTCATCTGTTACTGTTGACGTAAATGTGAAAAATGGGGGGAGTTTCAATGTTATGACACAGATCCTGTAATTGTTAGAGAGCGGAGGTGTGGTGATATGGAGAGAGGAGTCCTGCCGTGATAAAATCGAGCTTTCAATGCACAAGCTTCATAAACCAACAAAATTACATCATTGCTTAAAAAGAAATGTTTAGTCAGGTTCACAAGGACATTCTGCTAATTTTCCTTATCAAATGGACTCTTAATATTAGAAGTGAAGCAAGACATCTACTGATATCTTATTTACGGTAGTCCAACAAAGAGTTTAAACCCAAAAGGTATTAAATTTCTGAAAACCCAGAAAACAATATTTTGAGAATTTTTAGCATTCCACTTAAACAATTATGTTGGGTGATTAATCATATTATAAATAACCTTTTGTTAACTAGTTAAATGTATGATGGTCCACCTGCTTATGCTTCACTTTAAATAGTATGAGGGAAAATTACTGTTGAGTGGCCACTGGTCTAATATTATAAAGAAAGGAGTTATACTATATGCATTTTGTTGATGTTAGTTTATTTACTACACAGCCCAGTTATTCTTCCGTTTTCATTAGTGATTGGCTTATCATTAAATAGATTTTAGCCCAATTTATCAAACCATAATGCCAGCATGATTAAACACCAGCAGATGAACTCCCACAAGAAATGAGACAAAGTTCATCTCAGTGAGAGCGCTTCTCATCCAGACCTGGGTTCTGTACTGAAGCAGAATGGTAATGCTGGCTCTACAGCTGCTGTCAATGACTCACGGGAAACGGTGACCGGATCTATTCAGTGACTTCATACTATGGCATGCAGCCAAGCTCAGAATCAGTTTAACTGATCAGAAGCAAGCAATAATGTTACCACAATTCAGAAAAGTGAGGATAGGGAAAAACAGTCGCTGCTCGTCAAAGAAAAAGGTTCACTTCCGGGGAGCTAATGTCTTGTAGGTAACAATCTTACTTATGAGATGTTTTAATTTTTTTTATATCACTGAGCTACGCCTTCTTGTGTGGTCAATTAGAACCACATATTTTAATATTCTAGTTTGTTCAATTAGAAGTAAATCTTAAACTTCTAATACAAACAAAATTCTGCCAACTTGATATGAAAAACAGAAGACATTTTAGTGGCTGTTGCATCTTTGCAGGATAAAATGGCATAATAAGCATGTCAAACATTTATTATTATACATGTGGAGTAACAGGCCACAGTCATCTGAAGGGATTTTTTGTATTTCGTAGCTGAAGAGGAGCCGGAAAAGGGTGAGTCTGTCTATTCTCAAGTGGAAAATACATTTTTGCACTAGAGGATCTCTCTGCTGCTCTGAAAGAATGATTTGCAACCATAGTCAGCTTCCCAACTAAAATGAGGATGAGATTAAAAAAAAACCTAAAAGAAATATGTGGGGTGTGCCAAATTACAACTTGCAAACAACTCCTTCCGCATTTGGGGGCTCCATATTTTCTGGCACAAAGTTGAAAGCAAACACCAAAATGGAAACAGATGTTGGGCGAGTGAAGCAGCTCCACACTGCTGTATATTCCATGTTTTCATCCATTCTCTCATTCTGTCCCACTATGTCCTCTTCACTGGCCAGACATAGCAAGTGGGGGATGGTACAATAAGAATAAAACAATGGTGGTAAAAGTGAAAAACAGTGTTGTGAAATCTGTTCTGTAGGTTCTTCCACTGTAGGAAGAACCTACAGTGGACAAGCAGTCAGGAAACTTGAAGAGTTAACTCTTAGTGTGAAGATCATAAGAATAAAGATAAAGATCGACCTTTATGCCTTACTAAAACCCGTGCTGCATTGGATGATAGTGAGCTCTATACAGTGAGAGTGATATGATTTAAGATGAACTGGATTTTAGTACTGCAATAATGCAAATCAGTGATACAGAACCACAACAACATACATAACAGCGTTGTGATTGCTGTTACTTGGTCATACACAGTGGCTTATGCCACAAAGATGTTAAACCAGCCAACTTCAAGCAACACACCTGAGTGGAAAATGTCCCTTGATCCAGAGGCTTGACTCTGATCTGGGAGGAAATTCTGATTTTAAAAAAAAAAACCCCAATATGATGCAAATCTACTTTGTAACATCTGTTCCTCATTTCTGAGAAAGAGGATGTTGTAGAACCAGCACAAATAGCTAGAGGGTTACTAGGCGAAAGGAGGGAGGCACTTTATCAAAACTGGAAAATACAAAGCAAGTGAGGGGGAAGTAACGAGCGACCATCTCACTTTACATAACATTTAGGATTAATCCACCGAATGAAAGATGATGTAGTGAGTCATGAGGCCTTGTGAAACTACTGAAATAACATGAACAACAAATACGACTCTTTTCTCTGGATTCTACAATATGAAATTCACAAGGTCCCTGTTTGACGAACCTGAGCGTTTAGAAATAACAGTATCACTGAAATGAGAGAAAAAATATATTTGGCAACTTATATTTTGAGTTAAGTAAGACAGTATGTGGTGATGTACTGTAGGAACAAATATAGGTGAGGTGTTTCACATCCATACTGTGTATAATGTACCACCTACTTAAAATATAAATTAGGGATGGATAGAGACTACTGGCACAGACAGAGTTGCTGCATTGCAACTGCTCATATCTGGTGACCACACTAGTCAGTGAGTTCACGTTTGTTTCCATAGCCCATCAACCAGACTCCCTGGCCAGCTCAAGCTTCCTTGGATTCAAAAATAGAAAATCTCAAGCAGCAAACAGCTTGCTAGTTACCGGTGATTAACGCACGTTAGCAGGCAGCTAGCTGGATACTTAACTCATAGACAAATAAATAACTTGAAACTAAGAACTGGCACAAACTCCTGGTTTACAAAACTCACCTGAATCGTGGAGAGTCCTTCAAACATTCCTCGAAATCCACAGTTATCTTCATTTTGCCACAGCGAGCAAAACCGCAGAGTTGCGATCTCCTTGATTATAGACAGTAATCCAGGCTGAGTCTTTCTGGCTAATTAGCTTGTTTGCTAACGTTACTGTACCTCTCCCTTACCAGCTGGTTCCACTCTGTCACTACTCTGCTAGCTAGCTAGCCTCGGGGGGGCCAGCGGCTACGATCAAAAAGTCACGACAATGCAACCATGAACGACTGTATGTTCAATGTATAATTCCTCAAAACGGAAAGAAAAAAAAAAACTATTTCAGACGCAGCAGTCACAAGTGAAAACAGTGAGCGTTGTCCGGTAGCTACACCAGCCAGTGGGAGAGGAGCGTTTCTTCAACGCAGATAATTCAACCTCATACAAAGATCATCTATTTTCCCAGTTCCTGAGATCCAGTTTATGGATCTACAGTACCGTAGTCTCTTCTGTGAATTTAATTTAATTTAATTTAATTTAACAAAGACAGGAGTAATGAAAGTGGTTGCCGTTATAAATACATAGGAGTAATAATAACAATAAGAAGAAATCGTTTTATTGATTTTGTTTCAACAACTTTTTTTTCCAAAGTATGGACATTCATAATCGATTCATAACTAAAATAACAATGACACATTTGAGCACGTAACCCTAATAAAATTCGTAAAGCTTGTATTGATATCAAGGTGGGAAATGCTAGTGAACTTTGAAATCTGATGAAAGAATTATTAAATGGTAACCATCTAATACAATTGGACTCCAAAATATTTTATTTATAGTGAGAATATGTATATGTTGTGACAATGCTTTAGCATATTCTTTATATACCTGTAATTACTGCGTCGTGCCCGGAGTGTCCCCCGCCTCACGCCCTGAGACTGCCAGGATAGGCACTGGCTACCCCGCGACCTGCGTTAGCGTATTAAGCGGGTTGGAAGATGAATGAATGAATGTTTATTTACTGCTCTTTCTTGACAAAAGAAAATTAGAGAAATTAGTCATATTTTATAAGACCATGGCTATGACAGAATATTAACTGCTAAATGCTTCATGATGAATAAAGTGATGGCTACCCTATACTGTAATTTAAAAATGTTATGCAGTCACATGAAAAAAATGTTCTCCTGCTGAGAGTGAAATGCAACACCGTCATCCTCTGTCTTCGCATACACGATCTTTGTGAGAGTTGACAGGCGCTTCCTGAACCATAAGAATCACTGATGACGCTGTACAATTACGGCGGCATCCTCAATACTACATTATCATCATTAAGTTCATCATCAAAGTAGAAATTGTAAGGCTACTTAATTGTTAACAAATGAACTACGGTTAAAAAAAAATAATCCATGGATTAAATAAATTCCCTGTCACTGGCATAAACACCGAGGTTTATTCTAAATGACGAGCTAGACAGGACGATGTGACCATACATAGCTTTTCAAAACCTGGAGAGAGAACATGTCGGATAATCCTGGCGCGGATGTGGTTCTCTGCTTTATCCTATTAGAATTACTCCAACGGGAGTGAAAACTCAAGTGAAAACTCAATGTAACACCGCCATCTAGTGACGGCCGCATAAATTATCACGTTGTAAAACCCCTCGATATGAGCGTAGCAGGCTTACAAAGGGAAGGAATCCCATAGTTATAACCTTTGATGTGACTTGTAAATCAATGACAGTCATTTATTTACATGGTATAACGGATAATTCAGATGCTGTTGTAGATTCTCATTCATCCAGGTCATGGTAAAGTTTGTAGGTTAAATCTTCAAACTGAAACCCAATGAAAATATTACACTATAAAAATATATTGAATATGAAGGTTAACCAGGGACTGTCACCTGCACTAATAGACAAGAGCTAAAAACTTCAAAAATATTTTGACAAGTAGTGCTTATATTTCAAAACTACTTTGCACTGTTATTTTTTTAATTGAAAATGTAAGTTAAATTTACGAAATTTTAGAGTCAAAGTCATTTACAGAGGCTTGTATTCTTCAATTAATGATGACAACGGGAAAGTTGTCTTCTAGTGGATTTACTCAGTTGGTGTCAAAGAGATTGGAGAGTTTGGTCCTGACTCCTGATGTTCACTGTTCAACCTAAAGATATCCGTAACTTCAGGTAAAACAACCCACAAAGATAGCAGTTTGTAACAACATCTGTTTAATGGTAGGTCACAAAAGAAAACAAAATACCCACAATCTGATGGATTAAGAACATGCAAACTGGAAATATGCGAAAACATGGATTTGATATCGACTCTGTCATTCTGTGACAGACACAGAGCAGTCTCTGGACTGTTTGTCATTAAAAAAAAAAAAAAACCGTTGGAGAAGAAAAGCTTGAAAACAGAAAACAAGACAGTGTACAGGTCACACAGTGAAAAGAAAAAAAGCCACATGGAGCATAGCCCATTCATTTTACGAACTTACATAAATGCATCAGAGGCACATTAGACAGAAAATAACCACCTACAGGGTGATCATGTCAGTCACGTTTGGGACAATCTCGTCCTTCCGTCTTAAGTTAGAAAATAAACCTATATCAACTTCTCAGCAGGTTAATTTTCTGTCTGTTTAACAGTAGCATCAAAATCTGGATTTCCACACATAATTGTCTTTTCTACAATCATTGGAGTATTTAACTGTTTACCCAATATACTGACTTCTGTTTGGTTACTGGAAACTGCTTGAAATCTTGAAGCGAATTGCCACAAAATACAAAACTACAAGGAAAAAAAACTGCCAAGGGCCGTTTGTAGAAGTCACACCGGTGATTGTTTGTTTCCATAATACAGAGCTTAACACTTTGTCACAGTTAGGAATTAAAGGGTTTTAAGATGAAGAATCACAGCACAAGACATAATCAGGGTTCCTGTATACTTTTCTCTGAGGGCTTTGTCTCTCCATGCATGAGTGGAGACTGACGATAGTACCCGAGCAACTGACAGTCATCAATAATTTAAAGATTGCTATTAAAGTCACACAATGATCATTGTCTTTTTCACTCATTATTTTGTCAAATCCAACAGTTGTGAAAGATGTAAAACTTTTTAAGCAAAGAAGCACCAAAATTATCCCAACTCCGATAAATTAGTGGTCAACTCAGTCTTAATGTGCTTTAACTTAAGTCAGTAGTTTTAATGACAAATCTTACCTTTACATTACGGGGTATACAAAACAATTAAATAAATCATACATCCTTAAATAAAGTGTGGTGGAGTAAAACACAAACCGGGACATTGTATCTTCCTAAAAGAATGTACTGGTAAATTCTGTTTGGCAAAGCTTACATGCGATGAGTTTAAGTTATTTAATGGAGAACATGGGGCATTAGCTTGAGCTTGCTGCTCAGGGCTGCGGCTCAATAGACAGTCCTGTTGACGGGTAGCTCGTCCTACACCCAGATGCGGCATATCTACACCATCTCAACTAATATCTTAATGTCATAACATCTTTTGAGCCAATTGTAAGAGCATACTGCTATAATTAGAAAATTATCTATTAGGAAAGCCTATATCCCAGAAAGCCTGACTAAGTCTTCTCAGAATATTTTGAGAAATAATAAATGCAATGACCTGTTATCGCCTTCCATAAAAGAAAATTCAGGACCAAAGCTTTCAAAAGTTTTTGTTTTTATAGAAAACCCAGTGACAAATTTTATCAGTAGATTTTGCAGTCTGGTTCTATGAGGTAAGATTGCTTTTAAAATTTCCAGAATCAGAAATGAAATCTTGTGTAGGTTCTTGTTTGTAAGGAGATACACAGAATAAATGTGAATTTTAGTTTAGTTTATGCGATCTAGTTTTATACTTTTCAAATGATAGCTCACACATTACCACCGTTGTGTCAATATGAATAACACACCTAAATTTGCAGGAAAACCACAGGGTAAAAAAAAAGAGATTTTTTTTGAAAAATCAATTGAACTAGGGATCACTGCATCTAAGTTTACCTCAAAAAGTAGTGAGCAAAGAAAACAGCAGTGGTGTGGGTCACGATGAAGAAAATGCTGTCTCAAGTTCAAACAGTATAAATCTTGGTGTCATGCCTCAGATATGCCTTTAGCAAGGGTGTGGGGTTTCCCCTGGCTTCCTTTAGGACTAACATAATGGCTCTGTGGCCTGGAGGCTGTGGAGTGGCCTCATGGGAGTCTCGGTTATCTGGCAGGTTTTTTTTTCTCCTTTTATTTTAAAAAAAAGAAGCCCTGATCCTCCTTTCAAGGTCAAAAAATATGTATTCTTCAGTATGACGGAGGTTGGAGGGAAAATTCTTGGCAACAAGGGAGGGAGGGACAAGGAGGGGAGCCACAGTCTTCACGTGTGTGTACTGATTCTGGGAGGGAAAGATCAGTGCATTTTGAAGGTTATATTGCACAGTTGTGAGGAGAAGTAGAGGCAGACGAGTGACCGCAGGGTTGTAGGCTGTCGATGGTTCTTACACATGTGGTGAGGTGGTCCTGCTGCAGAGAACGGACTTAAAACACAGAGTGCAGTGGCATTGTCTTTTTGGATCTTGAGTCGACACGCAGGGCTGAAGGCCGGGAAGGCCTCGTCTATGAATCCAGAGAATCAGCTAATGGTTGAAAAAAATGACAAACAGATGGACAGATGTGGGGACAGATGGTCAGAGCTAGATTGACAATGTAGTACCTATTCTGCTCTTTGCACATGTTCTAATTCTTCTCATAATAGCTACAGGGAATAAAGCACATTTCATAATTAACCATTTCTTTGGACACATATCATAACTATTGTACATTTTTTTTCTCTGTGTTGGGATTTAACATGAACTTGATTATGTAACTTTCTCAGTGGGAAACGTTAGCATTGTATTCTTTATGTCAGAGAAAAAAGTAACTTAAGCATTAGCCTTAGAAAGGCCAGTCTACCTCTATCTCTTATGGTGATGAAATATTAGTACACGCCTTTGCCTAACTGGAATCCGTGTAAATATATCAAAACATTTTCAAACTGGTGTGTTTCAATGCAGCCTAATCCTTAATAAGACAATTGTGCTTCTCATATAAAAACATGTTTATAATTGCTGCAATCAAGGACAGCTTTGCGCATATATGAAGTGAAGGGAGCCACAGATAGAAACAAACATTTAATTAAAGCACATGCACAAAGACATTGTGTTTCATGCACAATATCTTCATTTCTGAATTTATAGCTTACACACCATTCTTATGCTGAAAAACTGTTTGACTGAAAATCAATTTAATTATTTTGATGTGTAGGACTTCTTCTTTCTCCCTACCTTCCTGTGGTGGGTCAACATTTATCTCCTCCGTCTCTTCTGCATCTTCCCTTGTCTCTTCTGTGTCATCTTTCATCTCTTCATCAACATCTTCATCATCTTCCAGCTCGTTCGCAATGAGCTGGCGTGCAAGCTTGATGTTCAAGCCCTCGTTGTAGTGCATTTTCCTCATCATCTGAAAATGCTTCTTCTTGGCTGCAGAGGAAGATACCATTAGAAAGATTATAATGTGCTAAAACCAAAACATTTGTGCAGAATTTAGGGTGAACAATTGTATTGTTGACATGGTAAAACCTGACTGACAATAAAAATATCCAATGAAACATTGTTAAGACTTCATTCATGGAAGTGTCTCTTGTTTCTATGACAGATTACTTTGTTTGATCAAAAAGAAATTGGGATGTGGCAAAGAAACTAAAAGCCAAGGGCTTATTTCAAGTCAGGTAAAAAAAATCTTGAATAGCACTAAATCACAAGTGAAATTGTCTCAAGGCACTCCCCAAAAGAGAAACGTTCTACTCAGAATGGCTTATTCTACACAGACCCAACAGTTCCCCCATAAGAGAACAGGAGAGAGAAACAGCCCTTTTAGAGGAATAAGCCTTGAGGACATCTTGAGTAAAGTTTGCTCTTGTCTTACAAGATTGAGACTAAACAACAGTTTTTGTTCACTGTATCACAGAAATTGATAGAAACATTCACATGTACTTCGTTTTGTCCATGAAATGTATCCTTTATCAACTCATAGGACTTAACATGACAAAATGTTAACCACCCCATATTCATACATAATCTTAACTGTGAATCAGTCTTTATCTACAGCTCTGAACCTCTTTAAAGTATAAACAGGTCTGCCGTTTTATTCTATTGTTAGGTGTAAATATATGAGTAAGTTGCCTAGGCTCATCTGTCTTTGTGAATGTCCTATGAAACTGGGCTAACAGCTCTGTATTTGAGAGCAAGAGGTATGAGAGTCCACATGGATGGACAATGTCAAAGAGTTGTCAGTAGCACTGTCTGGACATGTCTCATTGGAAGCTAGAGAGGTCATCAGCAGAGAGCTGAACATTCAAGCCTTTTGCCAAGTCAGTCAGTCTCCACCAGCGCCTCAGTGTCACTGTGTTTAACCTCCCTCACTACTGCAGAGGACACTGCATTAATAGTGGATGGTATAATTTAACAGATGCTCCATCAGCAACAAACAGCCACTGCTGTGCAGCATTATAGACACATGAATGTGCTGCTGATTACTGAAGCAATACAGTAATCTCTCGTTACTTGCAGTTAATGCGTTCCAGGACCACCCGCAAATAACGAAATTCTGCGATATTGCAATGAACTATTTATTTTAATATTTACGGTAATTTAAAAGTTTATGAACCCTCCCCATATTGATATTAAATCACCTTATATCTGTATTACCATTCCCCACACTCTTATAGATTGTTTACAGCGATTTTAAGTGTTTCTTTAATACACGGAAGTGCGCTGCGTTCCGAGACTCGAGGAACGCAGTGCACTTCCGGATGCTGTCAGCCAATAGAATGTGCGTACGGTATCACGTGACTACCTACTAAAAATCCAAGATGAGGTGAAACTGGGCATCTTGAAGCTCGAATGCACAAGGGATTAGAAAACTTCATATAATTTAATCATGATACTATGTAAATAAATGAAGGAATTAGTATGTTTAGATTTCATCAAATAAAGGAAAATAATAACACACATACCTTGTTCCTCAGGACTGAGCTCCTCTTCCTCCTCTTCCTCACTGCTCTCTTCTTCATCCTCCTTCATAAATCGAGGCTCTGAGCCCTCTGCCGCCGCCAGCCTTGAAAGATAAAAAGCATAAAAATTCAATTAACTGCATCTTTGGAAAATTTCCATTCTTTTTTTCCCATCATCTAAAGTTGTTGCAATCATACTACATGTAGAAATGATGGCACAGAAATGCGAGACCTTGCTAGAGTCATTGCAAAGAGATTAAAATACTTTTGAGGAGGCGTTCATGGACCATGGGAGGAACACAGATGGAGTGATGAGGTGAGCAGAGACAAAGTCAAAAGATGTGAGTGTATGCGAGCTACTATCCTCATTTTTCACACTCACAAGAGCTTTAACAGCAGAGGGCAAAATGAGCAATGGTATTGCTGATTTACCACCGAATGGTGGTAAATCAGTGAAATGGCCTCAGAAAAGTAGACGGGACAAACACAGATAGGAAGGGATAGACGGTGACATTTGTTGTTCCAAAGGACAGTTGGATGAGTGATGGATAAGAGATTGAGAATTGATATTTGAAGACATAGGGACTGAGAAGCTGCTGAGTTATCACAGAGCTTCAGTGTAAAACAATGGAAGACACTTTAGTGTTGGAAGAAAATGAACATAATCTAATTGTGTTGCAGACCTGGAGCTAATTGTTATCCTCTGTGGGACACATGCTAAACTAGCTCATTCTACTTCTGCATCAGTGCACTTATGTAAGCATGATGGCCCACAGCAGGTATGAGCCATGCAGCCCTTGCGATCACTTTGTTTCATGTTTCTTATATGGAAATACATAAAGTATGTTGTGGGTTAGGATTAGGCTCTATCATCTTTGCCACTAGGCCTAAAAAGATTTCTAGGGAGAAACACTGAGTGTTCCTTTGTGATTAAAATGCTGATCTTTTATTTAGTTTAGGGCACAATACTAATCTTTATGAAATCTCTCTTAGTTCTCTTTCATCAAAATACCTTTATATGGCATGGCATTTAGGTCCACTTAGGTCAAATTCTTCAGGGCAGTGGAAACATATGAACATTTTTCCACGACACAGGCTTACTTTGTCGTAGTGTTTGCATTTCTCATGTTATCAAGACTGCAGTGCATTGCTGCAGCAAAGTGGTCTCTGAGAGTGTTAAAGACGTCAGAGGCTACGCAGTAAATGCTCTAATCAGTTCTATCTTTGTTCAGAGACCAGGACATTAGTAAATGTGTTTCAGTGCGGTTTATCTGGGACACACCTGAAAGTGAACAAGCATCAATACTACAAACTGCATCAGGCACCACATAAAAGAACTTGAAAAGGTTGCAACGCTTTTACAGTAACAAATCATCACTCATTTGATTTTTCCTTTCTTCTCTTTCTCCTTCTGCTCTGGATTTCTCTCCATTCATCAGTGCTTCTTACTTCGATGTGAGGTCATCAGCTGTGAGTCCACTGTTGTTGTCCGAATCACTCAGCGCGCCCTCATCATCGTCATCCCCCAACATCCTGAAAGAGGGAAATTAACTGATTCAAGATAAACTGAAAATGAGACGGGAGTGTGAAGGAAAAATTGGCACAAAAAGAGGGAAACATAACGAGATAGAGGATGATGAGGACAGACAGAGGGTTTGTGACCTTCCCTGCAGCACTTTGACATATTAAATTACAAAACTGCAGAGACATTCCTATAACACCAACACACGGGCCAACTCAACTCTCCGACCCTGGTGCTGGTTTGCACTCTAAATTGGCTACATGATCTTTTAAGGGTAGCTAGAGGTCTGAAGTAGTATGCATTTTTAAAAGTCTATTAAAAGAAAAGTCTTCAGTTGTTTAGTCATTTTAAATGCAACATGCACAACACTCACATTTACAAAATGGTTACGAATCAACTAATTCAATGTTGGAAGTGTTATAAATAGAAGAGACTTAAGGGGAGAGTTTTTCAGAGGAGTGACCTGTTGTAAGGTGTGCTGGGTTCATCAATCTTCATCAAGCCATAGTCTTTGTCGGCTGGATGGTACGTTGCCAAGATGTTCATCTCATCCCATTTTTGGGATTTCTTCCTGAAAAATAAAAACAAAAACAGTAAAAAACAAATGACACTCAGTTTGGATCCCTGTACTGCAGCCACCCACAATCACATCCCACAGAACCACTCAGAGAGCAGAGTGGCCGGAATTAATCTAGGACTGAGCGTGTCCCAGTTTTCACACAGACCACATATTTTGGGAACAGACAGACAACACAGCTCACATATGCCAGCAACAGTGTGATTTATGGTGACTTTCAGGAAGTGAAGGTCGATAAGCTGTGAATAAATAGGGTAAACAGTCAAACAACAGTCTCATTGGATATGATTGCTTTTTCTAAAGTTGATTTCTGTTCGATCTCCCTGTAACACACCTGTTAACTTATTTCCCCAAACGGTTCTATTCTCATCTGGGGTATACTGTCCCCTCATCTTAGTACTAAGAGCTTTGGTTTTAAATTACTCTAACCCTGTCTGACTTGTCAAATCTGTAAAGGAAATGAACAGAAACATGGGCCAACTGTCCACCAAATGAGACATATTCCTAAAGAGGATGAAGAGAACACCTGTCATTATAGGACAGGGAAAAGAAGTCCATTATTCATCTGTCATGAAACTTTGCATTATTACATCCCGCTTCAAAGCGGTGATGTATTGTAATTGTCAGTGTTCGTCCGTCTACCCGTTCGTTAGTCCACCAAATATCTTCGCAACCGTTGCAGATAGAAAGATGAAACCAAAAGCACATTACTCATGCGGCAAAGGGAATGAAAATGAGATGATGACCTTGAGAAAGCTAAGGTCAAATTTCAACTTTTGTACACTTAAGAACCGGATAAGATAGAAAGACGAGGGAGAAGGCCAGTGTGACTAAAACCGTTGATCAAAGCTAGTGCTCTGACCTACTATCATAGATCAAAGCAGAGATCTTTGACTTATGCAAGTAGGTCAGGGTAAATTTTGAATTCAGGGGTGTCGCAGGATGTTGTAGTCTGTGACTGCTTTCATTCTAGTTCTAGTTTGTATGTTGCATCATTTTTAGCTTTGATGTCAGTTGTAATTTTTCATTTCTTTCATCTGTTCAGTGTACTGTATGAATGTGTAGTTTTCAATGTCTCATTAGCACAATGTTGTTGTTCACACTTGTAATCACTTAAAGATAGATAGATAGATAGATAGATACTTTATTAATCCCGGAGGAAATTGAAATTCTTAATTAATACAAAAAGACCATTATGCTTAAGAGCAATCTCAGCTATCTCATCTTAAATTAAACTACCTCTGCACTCCCTAGACTCTCCTGCCAAGGTGCATCAGACCAGACCTTGTTTGTGGAACAGAAAGGTCAGGTATCACGGGAGGCAGGCAGGAGGTAAGACCACAGACAGAGAAGCTAAACTGACTGCCCTGCTCACACAGAGCTCCCCTCCGACCTGAGCCAGGTCGACAGGCATGGGTCGCACAAACCCCCAGGATCAGCTGCAAATGGAGGAGGTATAAGAGCATCTTTCAGTTCACAGAGCCAAATATGATCCCATGGAAAAAAAAAAGTTTTATCAATTCCTGCAATAATCTAACACCTGAGAAGTGAAACCACACACAAAACCATACAACTTGGATTTAACATATCGCAGAGTGTGTTAGAAAGTAGGTGTTCATTAGTCTGTAGTGCTTCACTATAGAATGTGTGATTATGCCACACATCCCACAATCTCTGAAAAGAATCTACCTCCAACATACTACTGTTGCCTCTAAACCCCTGCAGTCCTCTCACTCATTCATCATGAAACCTGTTACGCAATGAAGATCACGTTACCTCTGTAAGAGAAAAGAAGGGCAATAGCAGATGTTAAATATGGAGTTGTATGTGATGATGTCTATATTTCAGAACTAACATTAACAGCCTGTGATAGAACTCACTAAATAGAATGAGTCATCGTTGAGAGTCGAGTTGTGCTATCAGATAGCATAGTCACAGGGTCCAGCTTTGTGCTCATCACTGGTTGAAACCACCTTGTTTTAGAGGAGACAGTGTTGATGACATTAAAAAAAGCATTTTACAGGTCTTTCTTAGCATGCTGTAGCTTCATATTTATTTCATAAATAAATCAGTTTTGACATTGTATTTGCCAACATGTACCTCTGTGAAGAAAGAGAAGTTTCAACCTGTGTCTAACGGTTAGTTTTCAGCACGATTACACAAAAGTGCCAGACAGATCACCACAACACTTTGTGGTAGGGACTTTTTCTACCTTTTCCATAGCTGTGTATATAAACACTTAATAAAGGGAAAATTGCTGCTCTCGTGGCCCATTCCTCAGGATGTAATGTGCATGCTAGAATATTACACAAGATCTGATGGATAGCCAACTTGTTATAGGGCTAAAAGAATTTCCTAAGTCCTCATCATCTGTCAGAATTTATAAGTGCATCAAGAAGCAGAATAATTGATTCACATACCACATCAGCAGTCACGGCAAGTCATGATGGAGGTTTTCACTGTAACACTGTTAAGTAAGTAAAAAATATTGTTTGCCAGATTGAATTCTACCTTGAGCCACACAGAGAGAAAGTTGCAGTAGGAACTTGTGATCTCCAACGGTAAAATGCTTTATTGAATCTAACAAATTTACAACCCTTGGATTACGCTAAATATACAAAATTATTTTCAACCAAAGTAATATTTTTTTTGTAGATGCATTGCTTTGTATTCCCAATGAATTAATAAAGTTCTATCTTTCTAAAGCAGCCACTGCTCTTGATCTCTACAAATTTTGAGACTCCTGTAAAATTTGCCATCAGCTTCATTCGTATTTCCATCAGCAATGATGCTATGTGAGTTAAGTCCCCGTTATGTAAAGTTGGAGATTCACTACCTGCCTGTCAAACTATCCATCACACCACCAAGAGGAGGCCTGCAAGACACTGAAGGGGAGATTGTGTTTCATGGAAGCATTCATGAATTATATATGACTGAGTGTGAGGCCCATACATCACTGTTAACTAAATAGTGTGTAACTAAAAGGATAACAAAGGTTTCAGTTCCTATAAAGTAGCTAAGACTTTACTTTTCCCTACAAAGCTAAATAAAATGAACTGGAACCACAAAGGCAATAGATATACCTGACGGCTCCTTCATTTTCCAAAGTTCTTGTTTTTCTTTAATTTTAGTACCAAAGGGACACAAACACACTGTGTTTTAATGTTCCTGCTTAGTTTTAATTAAGTTGATCATTCGAGACTGGCTGTCTCAAATTACAGGTTATCAATAAAATTTACAATAAAATACAATAAAATAAAAATGGATGTAAGACAAGTATACTCTAAAGGCAGTAACCAAGAGAAACTACTGAAAATTCTATTGTTTGAGTACAAATCACAGACGGGAAGCTGAATTGTTTCAAACAGGTGGTTGATCATATCTACCAGTTTGCTGGGTGGTAGATATTTGTAGATCTAGTTCAGGATATCCCCTTAGTACTACTGAATGAACCAGGAAGGTAATGTGGCCATGTTAGACACAATTGAGTTGTTAAGAACAAAAACATGTCTTGGCTGTTTTAAGGCTCAATGGCTTTGTTGATCTTCAGATCAATTCCACTTTTTAATTTAAAGCCACATATGTCAGTCAGTGATGAAAATGCCATCTCGGGACCATAAAATCTTGATTCTGAAAGATTTGGCACACATTTAGTTGTCCATGTATTTATGTAGCAGTCTGACCAGGAGAGAACCTGTAAACAGCCAGATATCTATCTGTATCATCTCTAACCATGCTGGTCACTAGGGAATGACGTCTAGGTGAGGGTAAAATTATGAAAATATTTGAGCAATTAAAAACATCAATACAGAAGTATTTACAGATATGTACACGTGTCCGCTACTGACAGTGTACATATTTATTTTCAGAGCTGATGACAGCATGGCAGAGCATGATCTACCCATGTACCTCTATGTGTATTTTGTGCTTGGATGCACACAGGATCCTTGCAGAAAACTTTTTCCTTTTCCTTCCTCATCAGTCATCCGTCTGTGGCCTAATTTCTCGGCTAAGGGAATACTGGCACTAGCATCTAGACGTGTCGACACAGGCGAACCAGTATGCAGGCACATAAATTAAGAATCAAAATTTGACACACACTATCAAAAGAATATAGACGTTTGTGCTGTATAAACTGTCAGAACAGACGGAGAAAAGAACTACAAGCTGGCACATTTTGATGTTTGCATAAATACCATATACTGCATTACACAAACTGATCAAAATGATCTGACATATTTTGGTGTACTTGTGCATCTTTTTCTAATGACACCAAAAGACTCCCATTATCAGATCTCATTTTAACTGGAGTGAAATGGCAAAATCAATTTGTGATACTTTGTTAAAAACCATTTACTCCACTGGGTGGAATCTTCAGCTACCACCAAAGATTTGCAAGCATTTGGAAAGTGGGTGGTGTTAATTCATTCGTCTGACTGGCAGGGTAAATCCATGAAAGGCTCAGTTGGTTAATCTATTTTCTACATTTGACAGTGTCAGTGGTGTCAATATTTAAAAAAAGAAAACAAACCATTAAAGAGGAATCTTTATCATCTGGACTAAGGTGGCTTAGTCGAGTCTCTCATAATTACAACTTACAGAAGCCAAGACACGGCCCTAAACTGCTCGATTTGACCCAGAATGTTCTTGACCCAACTTGAGTCTTCTCCACCATCATTCAAAAGCCTTCTTCTGTTAGTTCGGCCACTTGTACTACAAATGGATGAATGAGCCACACTTACATTAATTACTTACAACAAATTACCTCAATCACCCTAACTTGATTGTATTGTATTGCCCTTAATCCTGCTGTTAGCGGTCCTGTATGTCGTTTTAAGCACATCAAAGCATGTCTTCAGTAAACGTTTAACCGTTTAATTGATAAAACTTACTTCCCAACAATATAAAAAGAGACGGGACTAGGGGCAGATAAATAACCACATCAGTGCTGAGCCGCTCTTTAAACACTGAGGTTAGATGTTAGGAACTGCCAACGTGAAGTTAAGGCGTAAACCATATTCACTGTAAAGTGCGTTAGAGTGTGTCCTATTATGGTCATTAACAAGCTAACCTAATAAACGGTTGGTAGGAGTAAATAGTAGCTATTGGTAATATATTACACTAAGGTTTTATTTGAAAGGAAGAAAGGATATTCTAACCCTAAAAAAATAGTCAGAAACTTTCTATGCAGACGAGCTGCTGACTTGTCCTGACAGCCAAACGTCAGCGGTAGCATGACAGGGGAATGTCGGCACAGAGGCTAACAAGTGTGTAGCTAGCTAACGTTATCTTGGTACCGGCCTCACGACAGTTAGCATTAAGAAGAAAACTTACTGTTGGTCATCCTCCGAGAGTCCAAGGGCTTGCTCTGGAATCTCTGCCTGTACGTCCTCGGGTAGAGATTTAACGTTTGTCCCACTGTTCTTGTTTTTCAGAATACCTTTAATCGGCCGGGGAGCTGCCATTCCCACTCGCTGATTGTCAGAGTAGCGCTAGTTAACTATTTCTGCAATTGATACACTTAATACTGTAATTTCTGTGACTCAGTTATTAAAGACAGGTCCAGATTTAATTACAACCCCCGTCATAACGCAGTGCTCTTCAACAGAGTCAAACCTAGGTAAGACACAGTGTGCATCAGTACTGACGCATGCCTCCTCTGTGCTCGTTGACTGAGTGGCGCGGTAACAACAACACAAGCGGGTAGGGTTGACTGTAACATCGCGAGATTTTAAACGCGACTTCTAATCACTTGCCCGTCCCGCTCGCGAATCCCCTTTTTGTTAATTTACTTTTTCTGTAATGTATGATTTTTTTGACATAAATATACAACATAATCATTTTAATATACATCATTAAGTCATTGTTCCAATTGCATATAATTTTATTTTAAAAATCAGTTAAGTAACCTAACCTAATGCTCCCAAGATTTTTCTTCTTCACAAATTAAAACATGTTTCGATAATTGATTGTGGTTAATGTGGTTCAGGAGTTGTTACCCTTAAATTTGAAATTTTCACAAAAATTGTATTACAGCTCTTATTATGAAAGACAAGCTAAGCAGGAATCCTTTCTGTGATGATGAGTGGAGGGGGAACAAACATGTATTAATACATGTAAAATGTGTTTATGAAATGAACTAAAGATGTGAAATTGCTTGACTTCTATTGCAGTCAAGCAATTTGACCAATAGAGACAAAAGTTATAGAGTAAATTCAGACCTAAACGTTATAGGGCCTGTGTAAAACAAGCATTTTTATGAGGAACGTTAAACAATGACAAAGGACTCACACACACACACACACACACACACACACACACACACACACACACACATACACACACACACACTTTCCATTGTCAACATTCGCTCAAGATTTCCTAGTTAAAAGTTAGAAATGTGTCCCCGTACAATAAACTAAATAATGGGGACAAAGTGAAGATCTCAAGCAGATATAAAGTCAAATCCTTCCAAGCTGCTGCATGTGTGGGAACATCTTGTTCCTTATTAGTGTGACTGACACAAATTCACTCACTGTAAGAAGGATGTAACTGATGAGAAATAATCCCAAGCAATGAATATGTATCAGAATATGAATAATGTGATTTTGAAGTGAATTGTCAGTGACTGTGTTGACTGACAGGACTGCAGCATACAACTCCTGTCACAGTAAGCATAAATCCCACTATGAAGTGATGTTGAGCCAGAAACTAAATATACACCAGTTCCAGTTCTAGAACTGACTGACTTTGAGGAACTATAGTTTACACTTACAAAACATATATTCTTTAAATTTTAGTTTGAGCAAGCAATATCAATACACCATAAAGTCAATAATACAGTGTAGTCACCTGTTTATTATTGTCTCATTGAGACCAGCAGACTCATTTAAATATTGTTCAATAGGAAAATATTAAAGAGCAAGAAATGAACACACAATACAATAGAAGGGGTTAAATATGGTGTTGTATTGGAAATAATATATTACAGTAATTTATTATCAAAACAACACGAGTGGAATAGGCCAAGCAGTAAACTTAAATTATGAATAAACACAATATATACTGTATTTCCTCGAGATAGACATGTTAATGTGTAGTTAGGTATCTCTTCATCATGTCTCACATGTCATTATAGAGTAAAGAAGAACAATCAACATGACAAAGGCCTATAAATAAAATTAATTTTAGCACTCGTAAGATAAGAATTTTACAAGACAAAACTGAATTTTTATTTTGTGTCACATATGCACACTGGACATTGCCACATACCTACAATCTTGTACAGAAAGTTCAGGTGTAGACAAATAATTGCTTGAGGAAAGCGTTGCCTTTTGTTCTTCTGCCAGTGAAAGGGAGACAAGAGGACATCCTTCTGATTTCAACTATCACAGAGGACTTTTAGAATAATTTGAAAAAGTTCTATGAATGAAGTTTCAGTGAGATCTGCTAATTTGCATTTGATCTTATAAAATATGAAGCAAGTGGTCCTTCAGTTTCTCAGTATTAAATACCTTTAAGTTCAGATAGTTTGGGTGCTTTTTCCATCTCCGTCTGCTGTCTTTTGTATCTTAGTAGTGAAAGCTTAAATCATGAATTATTCCAATCACTAATGATCCGACACTGCTTTCTATTGAAAAGAGGATGCTCCTCATGTACAACAGAGGGAGCTAGAGATTTATAAGTGTCATCTGCCAAAAGCAACAACATTTTCATCGGAATAACAAAAAATATATATTGAAAGTACATCAAACATAGGTTTGGAATATAGATCATATTTATACATCTGGTTCCGTTGCAGTAAACGTCACAGTGCAACCATTACAGTCAAGACCTGATATTATTTTCAGTTCAAGCAGTTCATGTGACTGTAAACGGCAGCAAATGGTTGAGTGTTGCCATCACGTGGATATGTTTACGTCTGGAATAATTTCCGGTATAGAATGATTGACAGAGATTGTATCCAATCAAATGCTGCAGATTCTTGGGCACGTGTGGCGGAAGTGTGCGCCCTGAAATGAAAAAAGAGGTAGCGAAGGGGATTAAACTGTAACATATCTTCACAGACCCTCATTGAAACGGAATGAAATGCGTGCAGAAATAGTTGATGTCGTGCATGTTCCTTGACAGCAAGCCTAGTAGAGGACATGGATGTTACTGCCAACATTTGAACTACTGGACGAAATTAACCTCTGGGCAGAAAAAAAGGTAAACACCCACGGCCAATCGTTAGCTCCCCGTGTTAGCATCCTAGCATTACGCTAACGCGGGTACAGGACACTGTTTTTGTAGCTAGCTCCACGCCTTGTAGGGTGTCTACTCTGTTATATTTATAACTATATAACTTCACTACACAGCCAAACAAAGTGTAGTGAACTCAAATTGATTTACACGAACGCTACTGGCCATGTATATTTTTGTGTAATGAATAACAACATTATCTACAGAGATTTTAGGTATCTAAGTGTGATTTCTGGTTGCTCTCAACGATGTCGGCGGTATTTTTGTCATTAGCGGTGTTAGCCTCCAATCACAGGGATTCACTTTTGCTAATTAACTAGTTTACCAGTGGTTTTTTTGTAAGTAAAATGGGATTGGCGTCATTTGTTTTTATTAAAGTATTTAAATTTAAATAATTTAAATCGTCGTTGTACACTTGTGTATGATGTCGTTAAAGGCATTCTATTTTATTTACAGTTTTCTTGTTTGTTCGCCTCCTCTTGATGTGGCCTCTTGGGTGAAATGTCTGTCCATCCTGCTACGTTGTTTTGAATCTCAATTACTGTATTTAATTTTCCTGAAAATGATGTATTATGATGTATAGGATTATCAGAACAGAAGTTAAAGGATCTTAATTAGAATGCATTGTCAGTATATATAACATTTGTTTGTAAAATGTCCTCATGTATGTATGTATGTATGTATGTATGTATGTATGTATGTATGTATATGTATGTATGTATATCTATCTATCTATCTATCTATCTATCTATCTATCTATCTATCTATCTATCTTTCTTGAATGTTTTGTAGAACTTGCCAGAATGCATTTACTCATTTGTTTAAAAATTGCTGGTACTATTTAAATCTTTGTTATCATGATTCTCACTGAATTCACTTTGACCATGTCATCATCTTTCATATATAATAATAAATGATATTGATTTAAATTGCTCTCAGATATATGTAATAAAACGGTGTTTCTCACCATTTTGTCTCCAAACCCTTCTAACTGTGTCATTAAGTAAATGGTTGATTTTACTTATTAGAATTACAGTTGACCCTTGACCCAGTTGACCCTTTTTTAATTATGTGGACTGGATTGAACAGTAATTCTAGATTTATCCAATATACTGTATATAGAATTACTGGCATTTAGTTGGAAAGTATGTCAGTGAATTTTTACGTTTTCATAGTGACAAGGCAGCTACTAGTATGTAAATGATTTGTCTGTATTCTGTCCTGTTGCTAGCTGTGGCGAGGGGAAATGTGTTTTCCGGACATCCATCATTCTTGTGTCCTGTTTTCAAGAATGATTTATTTCAGAATCACTTTGAAGAAATCAAGTCAGTTTTATAAAAATGACAAAATAAACTCCAGGATGAAGAGATCAGATTTTAACTGTCAGATAATAAGGTCTCCATGACATTACATTCTTCTCATTCTTATGAATGCAATATCTCAGGAACATTTGATGGATATTTCAGAATCCACAAAGATTAATTTAAACTGACTGAAATGATTGCAGTCTCTTGGTCAGAGGCCAAGGTCACTGTGACATCACAAAGCATGCTTTCTTTTACCATAACTAGAATTAATCTTCCAACTATACAAAAGTGAACTTTAGTGTAGCATGATGTTCCACAAAAAAGCAATTTTTGGTTTTCAAGGTCATAAATCATGAAAAAAAAGTTGAGATTTCTTACAAGAGTCACTTGTAAAGGTCACCAATTATTGCATAAAACGGTGACCCCATTGATTTTTTTTTACACAACATTTTTTAGTGGTTGTGGTACAATATGTGATTGGATTATAACTTGGCCATGTCTGTTTTCTCAGAGATTTTTGATCTCAAGGATATTTTTTTTGGGTTAAATGAAAGTGGGACAAACAGTAAATGAAATTTGCTAAGTTCTGAATTGCCACATTAATCTTGTGTGTATATGGAAACATTGGGGACTGTGTAGCTCCTCTGTCCTTCTCAGTTGTGGCTGTTAGGAAGCTAGGTATTGCTGACTCAAAAATCCAGCTTCAACTAAACTAGTGGTAAATGTGTTC
Organism: Antennarius striatus; assembly: GCF_040054535.1. NCBI lineage: Eukaryota > Metazoa > Chordata > Actinopteri > Lophiiformes > Antennariidae > Antennarius > Antennarius striatus. The sequence continues at coordinate 16,531,291 of NC_090782.1, read as the reverse complement.
AGAAAATCTATGAAGGCACTAGTTTATCAAAAGTACAAATCTGTAATCTGTATTTCCAAAGACATAGACTGCAGGGTATTTTCTTCAATGATGTGATGTTGATGCAAGAGAATTCAGTTTGCAAATTCATGATTTATATGCTCACTTAATGTATCTGGAAGCTGAAATGCTAATGAATTCGATCTGGTGCCAGCATCCGAGGAGGTGCACACATGTTAAAGGAGATAACTCAAAGACCAGATGTGTAGTGGGGGAAAAAAAGTGAGGTTTGGACAGAGAAGCATGAGTCATCTGAAAATAGCATAAAACAGTCCACAGCACTGACAGCGGAATCACAGTGCAGTTTTTGTGCCTAGTGCTAAAAATGACTTCATTTTTACATGCCAGAAACGACGGACAAAATCAAACCTGTATTTGAAAGATGTTCTTTTGCTGTTTTGTTTGAGCATTTTGCTCAACAAAACGAAAGGCAATTTTCCCTATTAATGTTATGTCAGTGTATAAAGAATTAAGATACAAGTGAGGTTCATTAACTTTCATTCGATTTTTGGTCAAAAACTTTGAATAACATTTTATCGGTTTGTGGGAATTCATACACAGATATTGGTTTCTGTTCTAGGTGGTGTGTTGGGCTCCACTGCAGGCCAGTGTGTATGGTGTTTATGGTTGTGTATTTTTGAGTGATTGGCATAGCAGCGGAGGGTTGTAATGTGATGCCAAGATGCTGCTGTCCCTGGGAATGCTGATGCTGTCTGCCACGCAGATTTACACTATCTTCACCGTTCAGCTATTTGCCTTCCTCAACCTGCTGCCTGTGGAGGCAGACATCGCTGCTGTGAGTAAATCTAAATACCCAGGGGACTATACAGAGTGTGACACTGTAGTCCTTGATGGTCTTTTGTTTCTTTATGCTCCCCAATTGCCAAAAAGGATCCTAGACATTATTTTTTTATGATGCAATGGAATATTTACTCAAAAACATTTAATCTTTCCTTTTTTCAGTACTCATTTGACAACACAACAAAGAACTTTGATGACCTACCTGCACGGTTTGGTTATCGACTACCCAATGATGGACTCAAGGTGAGTGCAGAAGTGTTAACCTGACCAATAGGTTTTTTTTGTTCAGCATGTTTTCCAGGTTACATATCCAAGTAGCCCAGTCTGCTCAGTCTGGGGCTGGGGACCGGAGGGTGGCGGTTTCAAGACTGGAGTGGACCAAAAAATTTGGAGTATGAACTGGCAGTGGAGAGGTGCCAGTTCACCTCCTGAACACTGCTGAGATACCCTTGAGTAAGGCATGTCCCCCTGCAAGTTGCTCATTGAGTCTCACCATGAAGGAGCTGCCCCCCGCTCTACTTTTCACCATCATCTGTACGCAAGCCCCGTGTGTGTGTGTGTGTGTGTGTGTGTGTGTGTGTGTGTGTGTGTGTGTGTGTGTGTGTGTGTGTGTGTGTGTGTGTGTGTGACCTTTTTTATGCATTTTCAAAACTTAAAACATTGCTAATTTGAGACGAACTGTATTCCTAAAAAATCATTAAAAAAATATATCATGCAGTAGCTGGTTGGACTCCAAAGAGCACATATTTTAAAACTACTGCAAAAAGTATTAAAACTACTCTATGCTTGGGCTTTAATGGAGCTCAAGATTCAACGACATGTAATGAAGCTGCTGCCATAAATTACTGCTTTGTCTGTGTTGAGGATTATAGTAATGTGTATTGTTGAAAGTTTTTCTGCCTGCCTCCCTCTTCCCAGCATCCATAGTTGATCCACGAAAGCTCACAAACAGAAGGGGTGATTCATGTCTGATATGTAAGCTGGTCATTGTGGTTTTTCCTTGGTCAGGAGCCTGGTTGTTGTTGTACAAATGCTTTGGAGTAATAGAAACAAGGCAATGACAAAGTACTTGTTTTGCCTTATACTGTGTGTGTTTGACCTGATTAGGTACGTTATAATTAGTTGGACATTTGTAATTACTGCCACTTATTGTACTTTAAAGACTCTATTTTTAGCGTCATCACACCACTATGCAGTCACATAGTGCAGTTTCCGTACTGCCACATGAGTCACAGTATATTTTAGGAAGTGAAGCTCTTGTTGAGATGGTTCTTAGCACTGGTCTAACTTTAAAATGTGAAGATTCTGAGGTTGAACAAACCCTTTATTGTTGTTGAAACAATATTTCGGAAACTCAACAGTTTTACAAAGAATTAAAGCTGGTTAATTGAGTGTCAGAGAATGAATTAATGCCTTTGTTATCCCTGCCAACAAAACTTGTAAGACATCATATAATCGCTCACATTTTTTTTGTGTGTCTGTCCAAAAGATATTTCAAAAACTTGTCAACTAATGAAATTCTGTGAATGTGGATGCGGGGCCAAGAATGAGGTAGATCACATTTTTAGGCTGTGCTCTTGAAGTTCTCCAAAATCACAAAGTGGCTCCTTCCTGTACACTTCCTGTACAGTTTCACAATTTCAGAGAAGATAGATCTCCAGTCAAAATAACTCAAGATGTTCCAACATTATGTGTAACAGGTGATCTGAATCCAGAGCCAATGTGTAATACCATAGTTTCCACACCATAAGACGCACCGGATTGCAAGGTGCAGTCTCAATCACTGGTGTCTATTTTTGTACTTGAACCAAACATAAGGACTACTGTATTATTCGGGGCATGCTGACACAAGTTAGCGGAAGCCAAGCAGTGAGTCTGGTTGAACTTTATTCTACTACGTATTTAAAAAACTTTTGTATCTGAAAATTTGCTGGGCAATTTTTCCATCCAACATAATCTCTCGTCATTGTCGGAGATACCAGCTTTTGTGAAAACTGTGGTAGCCCTTGCGTGGATGGTGAGATGATGCCTTTTCATCAAACAAAAGCACCTCGACGGACCTCCTTGAAAGTGTTCGATCTTCATGTCTTGTGCCATCGTTATTGCCTTCAGTCGAATGGTGTCTGTAGAGACTCTTCTCCCGGCTGTTCTTTGTTCAAGAATCTATTGTTCGGGTTGGCCACCTTGCCTTGTTCCCACAAAAGCTCAGTTTTGTCTTCTTAACTTGGCCCAATCCATTCTCCTGCTTCCTCTACTTCTGAACCACACATTCATGTATTTTGAATTCTCTCGTGCCTGCTCTATTCCAGTTTACAACAGCGTAACTGTTTGCCTGTAGTTTGAATTGTGCCTCATAAGCACGTCTCTTTGCTGATGCCATTTTGGGGTGTCCTTAGTCAAACAAATGTGGTTTTACAGCATACGGGTAGTACAGTATACCTACCTATCAGAGGCATGGCAGAGGTAAGTGTACATACTGTACGTAGCTTACAGTATGTAGTAGTAATGTTTTCTAATTGTTTTACCACTGCCAGCGTATGTAGTGTATGTATTACGTCCCTACGTCAGCAGGAAATGGTCTGTCAGGTGGAGTGCTCACAAAAATCACACACAAACATTTTTACAGATTTTGGAACTCGGTACACACATAAAGCACACAGGGTTAAAAGGTACACTGTCGATTTTTGAGAAAATTAAAGGCTTTTAAGTGCACCTTATGGTACTTGATATAATGACGATTCAGAGTTGTTCAAATAGATTTCATGTAACTGTTAAAGGCAAGAACTTACTTCTGCAGCAAAAGTAGATTCAGATTCTATTATAGAAAATTACATATTTGTGAATGGTTCATAAAATCCTGGTTATAAACACATGACTCTAAATGCCAGGAAAAGTTTTCCAGGTTCAAGGAATTTTTTGCTATTTCTTAATTCGGTATTTAGCAGATCAGGGATAGCAGACGTCATTGTAATGACATCACCTAGTGTTTGCTATGCCCTGGGTGCAATGATTTAATAACTAATTAATGACAGTGGTATTGGTGCTCTCTGGCTTATGACACAAATGTTTATATCTTATTTTCCACCTTTGCTGTCCTTCTGGCATCTGTCCATGTGTCATACACATATGCTACCCTCGTCCCTGAGTTGTCCTTTCTTGCCCTTGATCTGTTTTTATTGAAGCAAATTATCACCATTATCATTGATTAAGGAAGAGTAAAGAAGAGCTTCCCATCTTATAAGATGAGCTTTGCGATGCGAGCACTGCAAATTTGTCTTGATATTAGACCGCACCTAATCACATTTACATTTTTGTGAGACAAGGATTCCTTTTTCTTTTATTCTGCTTCTACATTGGCCTCTGCTGTTCAGGTTAAAGTGACATCCAGCAGTTTTTATGAGTTTTAGTAAATGATTACAATGCATAATTAACCTCTGACAACATATGTGCACTATGTCCTTACAATGCTGTGCATCATGAAAAAAAACTACGAGGCTTTTGTACAGTTAGATTATGACTAAGTTTTGAGTCATAGTAAGTTTGAAATGGAATAATGAGCTATTCTTTCACACTGAAAACTTATTCATCTTTTAAATTAATAATTAAACTCAATTTGGATGTTGTGCATCTTTCTCATAATGAGAGTAAAAAGATTGTACAAGTGCTTTGGTCTGCAGGGAACAGAACTTCAAACAGAGCCTTCCCCATTTCTTCTCATACAACCAGCACTGTTTACAGTTGTAGGGTATGAACATTTTCTTCTACCAGCCAAAAGTAGAATTTTTATGTGATTACTAATTTGCATGAACCTCCATTAAACCAGCAGCAGAGGATATCAGTGCTCTTGAAGACATGCGTGACTTGGTATTAACCCAATAAAAACTCTCTGCAAAACAGAACGCTTTTGAAGTTGTAGCAGGAAATCAAACTGGACTTCCATGTTCCTCTTGTTAATCCTGGCTGAACTTCAGAATTTGGAATAAGATCAAGTCTGTGGTTGTTTTTTGGGTGACCAGTAAATAGTCAATACAGTAAAATTAGAGGCAGCCTGTCAGTGTCGCTCTGATTTATGAATGGTCGTACGCTACAGATGTTTCATAGATAAAACATCTGATGTTTTTGTCATATTACTAATGTGTGGCTTAAAACTTAATCTATATTAGTGGAACTGGTTCATTGCTGTTTTGTTTGCTGCAACACAATAGAAATAATAAATCCCTTTACATTTAACATTACTACTAGGTTTTCCTGAATTCTAAAACATCTAGCTAAATAACAGAAGCAACAATACACTGGTGGTCCAGAAAAAAAGGTGAGGCAGTTTTTTAACAGGCATATGTAATTTTTCCACCATAAGGTTTGACCTCTGTTCCATTCTGCGTAGCTGAGCCCTTCCAGCAAGCCAACATGCAGAATAGCAGCGTACAAACTCTGTGGAAACAGAAGGGAACATATCACAGAATCGCAAGGCCTTTGTATAATTAGCAATTACATACAAATTATTTTTTGTCAAAATAGCTGTCATCAGAGGTCTGTCGCGACTGACCTACTTTTTTTTTTGTTTGCAAATATAGAAATTTTCCCACATTAACTGAGTTGTATAATTTTAAACCCTGTCTTTGCAATCTAAAAGCAGTACGGCAGTGAAGGTCAATTTTTCTGATATACATTATACTTGTGTCAAGTTTGAGTGTGGTGATCAAGGCAAATTTTAAAATTTGGCTTTCAAAGAAAATCTTTTATTGAAATTCTACGGAGACATACTTTAGGATGTGAGGACATTTATATGAACATCATGGATGTTTAAATATTTACATGTGGAAAAACCTGATCTAACTTTATAGAGTAAATTAAGCTTTAAATGAATATAATGAGGGTGGCCCCTTCCTGCATAATTGCAATGTTCAGCATTGAAATATTTTATTGAGCTATGAGATTTGCCCATTTTAAAATAATCTTACTCCCATTTTACAGGAAGTTCTAGACAAACCACCTGGTATTTTGGTTGGTTTTTGTTTCCTGCAGAATTATTTTAACTTAGACAGTGTACGGCAAAAGGTTTGGATGTCCCATAAAAAATCCGTGGTTTTCATGGCGCACCAGCAATAGAAGAGGCTGGAATTGGCAATTCTCTAAGGCACATTCTTGGCCTCTAAATTTTTTTTTAAAAATTAGTATTAATTTTTTCTTGCCATTATAGGCTGAGACAGAGCTGGAGGTAGCAGAGATGAAGATGCTGAGGTTCTCTCTGGGAGTGACCAGGAAGGATAGGATCAGGAATGAGTACATCAGAGGGACAGCACATGTTAGAGGTTTTGGAGAGAAAGTCAGAGAGGCCAGACTGAGATGGTTTGGACATGTCCAGAGGAGAGATAGTGAATATATTGGTAGAAGGATGCTGAGTTTTGAACTGCCAGGCAGGAGTCCTAGAGGAAGACCAAAGAGGAGGTTTATGGATGTAATGAGGGAAGACATGAAGGTAGTTGGTGTGAGAGAAGAGGATTCAAAGGACAGGGCTAGATGGAGGAAATTGATTCGCTGTGGCGACCCCTGAAGGGAAAAGCCGAAAGGAAAAGAAGATTATAGGCTGATGTCTTTGGAAGTTCTGGTCCAGAAATCACAACCTAGGTGAAGTCCTACACCATCACTACTTTCAGTATCATATCAAAATAATGTTAGGCAGCTTACTGCTGCTGTTAAATGCAGCAGAGTGATTTTTCATCTCTCCGGTGGTGAAAACCACAGTTTTCACAAACTTCTCTGGAGTTATTTTCTCAGTCAAATCTGGATAAAAAATATTTTAAAAAGTTGTTTGAAGAATTAAAAGAGACAGAAACACACCTTCCATTTTGTATCCTTGGTTATCACCCCTTTAGGGAATAATGGTTGAATTGATCAAGGGGAAGCTGAGTATTTTGAGAGGGTTGTTATATAAAACATTTTTCCCTTGCATGAGTTTCCTCCAATTGTTGCATTTTCTTCCCATAAATCAAAGATATGCCCTTTGGTGAACTTGAGAGTTGGAGTTATATTATTAGTTATATTCTCCATGTTAACCATGTGTATTACCCTGTGCCTTTCTTTTATTCCTTTTCTTGAAGATGTAATCATCTCCTCTTCAGTGCAGTACACGGGTTGTAGGTGATGATGGAGCTGATTGTGGGTGAGGGGCGGGGTACAAACTAGCTCATTACAGGACCACACATACACAATTTACTTTATTGTGCCTTTCAAATAAATTAAGTTGGAATGAAATTTTGACAAAATGATCTCAGGTTTGAGGTTGACTTGCAAACTATTTTTAGCTTTTCACCACTATAATGTTGATTTGGAATCAGAGCTAGCTTGAGCATCATTGTATAAAGTCACAAAGCTGGGAAAGCAAATGAACACAGTATAAAAACAATTGAGGTGAATGTCAGAGATTGTGCTGACATGGATGAGGGTTTGAGGGTTTGTCTCTGTTGTGTTAATGCTGGAATGGAGATAGAGAACCATTATGGCTATGTAATGCAAATTCATGAGTCATCTTTTTGGTGTCTGCTTCTGGTAAATGTACAGTAATGAACTAACTATGACTTCATATGCTGGTGTCCTCTGGTGCCCAGAGGACTGAAAAGGAGAGGAATTTTAGTCTCATCTGATTTAAATCCACATTTTCTGCAGGTCCAGCTCCACATAAGCTAGTCACTGCCCCATTTAGCAGGAATTCCAATCCAGGTTACACGACATAATGGATAAAGGATGAGATTCAGGAAGAAGGTCAATATGTCAGGTCCCTGGTATTTGATGTAGTATGTATTATAGCCTTATAATGTAATGATGATATAAGGTGGGTTGGGCACTGGGTCATGGAGGGTTAAAGTGTTTGACTGGAATAATTTGAATTCAGTGTGACGGCACAGATTTTAATCTTCTTACAGGAAGGCCTGGTAATGCTAGAGCGAGGACTTAATTCTTATGTTTTCCTCCATGTGAAATCAGGACAAACCTGCAAACAAGGCCTACTGTAGATTTTTATTGTCATGATTATATCACAGATGTCCCTGGTTGCTAGTTATTTTTGTTTAATCAACACTTTTATTCCCAAAGTGCGCAGTGAAAGTACCTGATTTTTTTCTAGTATGTTTTGTAGACAACAGAATCAAAAATGAGTAAGACAGGGTTTATTATAGGATAATTAAAATTCAGTATAAATATTTCAACTCCCCATCTATCTGTCTATCTATCATGTTGCCGAGCATTGAATATGACTGAGCAGTAGAATTATGTAATCTTTTCAAAGACTCTTATTTTTATTTCCTTTTAGGATTTCCCCTCCTTCCCCAGTTATTTCCTGCTTTTCAGCCTGCTTTTCTCCCTGCAGTTTGAGCATTTTGTGAAGCCAACAGAGGGCGCTCCCACCACTGGTTTAAAAGTCAAAAGGAAGAAAGTGAGGCAGTGGCACAGTGATGTCATTTAGCAGCAAGGCAGGGCTGCACTGGAGGAGGCGCCCAGAGGTCATGGCGGTGAGGGCGGTGGGTGATTCCTCACGTGCTTCTCCTCACTGATCATGCATAATCCCTGCATTTGACCTTTCATACCTAATTCTTACACATATTATGCTACAACCAGACAGTGCATTCAGTCAGACTCTTGGTTTCTTCTGCGATATATTTTGTAAACCTGATTGCAGCAGATTTGAGTGATTTGCTATTGGGTATTTTCCAAACTCAGCTTGGTTATAGAGTCATGTCAGTTAAGGCAAGACAGCAAACTGTTTTGCTGCCTGCAGACAGGCCTTGATGCACAGGCTGTTATGGGGTTTTTTCCATCTTCTTTTTAGAGCTGGAGAGCTGTATCCCAGAGTCCCACAGCAGTCCACACTTCCTGTTTACCACCCTGCTGCTGACACACATCCAATGACGTTAGTTACACTTGCATAAGAACAGCAGAGGTTCTGAAATGTATATTACATTAAGTCCCTTTTCCTCCTCCCATGTGTAGCTTCCTTTCATCATCTGTTCTACTTCTTTTTGCTTTTCTCACCTTCTGTCTGCCTCTCCATGTCTGCAAATGTCTATTTTTGTCTTTTTCTAGTCACTCTTTTTTCAGCTTTTCCTTTTTTCTGGATTTCATTGGATCTCTTACTTCCCTCTGTTTTATATTTGTATCATTCCCTAAAATACTATCCACCCTCTAACTCACTTCTCACTTTGTCCCTCTCATCACTCAACAGCTGCTGTTAAACGTGAAACAAAGACAGGAAGTATCAGAGATGATCAGAGTTTTTCAAAGCAAACGTGAGACCCTGTCATAATTAAAAACACCTTCAAAGATATTTGTGTGTTAATGTTTAACTTCATTCAGTTTTGTATTTATTTATCTGTTAAATACATGTTTGACACACCAATATAACATCCGGGGCTGCAGGAGAACTGCCCTCCTCCCCCCAGTTTCTCCCTCTTTTCAATCCACATTTTTTGACGAATGTTGTTACTGTAGGAAGGTTGAACAAAAGAAAGTGCTGCTGGAGTGAGGCAGCTGACATTGTGGTCCTGTGACATAACTTTATTGTGTTGAGCAGCAAAACATCTGATCATATCATGACTGCACAAAACTATGTGTTTTATTTGTACCTCTGTATGCCTCTTTGAAATTACAGTCACTAAAATATTGATTTAAGCCCTTTGTGTGTTTTATTTATTTATTGTGATGTCAGGGCTTCGTGATTGGGGCACGACCAGAAAATGCGTGCGAACCCATCGAGCCCCCTCCGAGGGACAACTTGACAGGTGCCTTCATCGTCCTCATCAAGCGCTTCGACTGCAACTTTGACATCAAGGTAAAGTGTTTAAGTCCTTCTTGACTCATCCATGCCCCATCCTCAATCAACTACTAACGTCCAGTTCTGAACTAAATCAATCACATGGAGATATTTTCTTTCTGAAAGAATCGCGACTATCTCCACGGATGTGCCGTTTTTTTATAAGTTGATTTGTGGCCCATTTTATTTCTCTAATAGTTCATGATCACGTCACCTCTGCTCATTTAATGAAGGTTGTGTATTATGGAAATGCTGTTTTTGAAAACATCCTTTTTTAACAGCTGTTCATTTTGAAGGGCAAGCTGCCAAACATTGTGTGTGAGAGTTCAAACTGCATTTATATCACTAGGTGGGTTTTAGTGTTGGTTTCAGCCTCACCTCATCCGTTACGCTCCGGAAAAAGGAAGTGGCCATTTCCCTAAGCCATTTCCTGCTTGTACATCAATCTCAACTGGCTCAAATCTTTTTCTTATGTTCATTCAATACATCAGTGAAGTGACTGAAAAGTGGAGAGAGCAGAGCTCTGTCAGTCAAATGATGCTGTGTCCAGAGCAGGTTGGACCAGCAGACATCCCGAGCTTTTACCATATGCTCATCAATACTCTGTAAAGAGGAGAAAGGTCAAATTTATGGTCTGACTAATTAATACACAATATAGTTGACAGTGCGCTAACTAGGAGATTAATTATTCATGCAGCACTTAAGTTTATATTCTTTAAGATTAATTGTGCCTGAAATGTTTTACAGTGAACATTTTTTTTAATGTTTGCAATGACGGCAACACTTCCTAAATGCTTCTTCAACATTGTGAAATCGATGTCCAAAGAGGATGGAATAGAAAGGAGAGACGAGAGGGAAGGAGATAAGGGGGGAAATGAAAACCAGGGTTTAGAAAGGGAGAGTGGGGATGAGTAATGGGGTGAAGGAGGGGAAAGCACGCAGCCTCTTGACTCCTGTCTCTTCTTCTCTGCGCCGTCTTCTCAATCCTCCCAGACTTACATTTGTTTCCACTCTACATTCTGGGGTTCTCCCAGTGTTCATTCACTCTCACATTTCCTGTTTGTCCATCAAAGTAACTCCTTTGCTTTTTGGCACTCCCTGTTCGTCCTTGCTCTTTTTCTTTCTTCCTGTGTTGTACCTCTGAACCAGTCTCACCGCCTTATAGGGTCTTATACACACACACACACACACACACACACACACACACACACACACACACACACACACACACACACACACACACACACACACACACACACACACACACACAGAAACATGTTGACAGACAGGGCAGTAAGGTGTTCCCTTTGTTGGATTGTAACCAGACTCCATTCCATATATCTTTGTGTTACACAGACGCACAATTTGCACACACACACACACACACACACACACACACACACACACACACACACACACACACACACACACACACACACACACAGTCTATCTGAACTGTGTCAGAATTGACTTTTGACCTCCTACAACCCTTGAAGGAGTGGCTTCGACTTGTTGAAGTTGACTTTGATACTTTTTCGGTTTGAGTGACTTTACAGCACATTTACTTGATTTTTGGTTTTTCTCTGGAACCCATTTGACTTTCAAAGTGTGTTGTGACACTCAAGCAGAGTGATTTTTTTGGTCAGGTTTCTAGCTAAGAGGTAAAGAATCTGTTGGTTTCTCGGCAAACGTTCATCCAGTCAGCTTCACACTTTCAAGTGATTTGTTGGGTGTGAAAAAGGTTCCACACCTTCTTTTTCCATTTGAAGTGTCTCACAGGAAAATCTATGAAGACCAGCTTAAAATTTAAGAACACCACTTAGTCAGACAAGTAATGCAATTTTTTTTTTCCCATATTCCAGTTGCTTTGGCGTTAAATAGACACCACCTTTTTTATTTTTATTTTTTAAGGAAAAAGTGACATAGGTAAGTAGTGCTGGTTACAGTGCATGGCCCTCCATAGCAAAAATGTTACTGGCAGAACTGCTGCTCCTGGTGTTTCCTGGTGTACAAAAACAAAGCGAATTATTGCTCTCTACCATTTCCTGTCAATATATCTATCACAATCAAAATAAAGGGGAAAAAAATACATGTTATTGCAAAATCAAAAGTTTGATTTTCAGTTTTGCAATGAGATCTCCAACTTTGAGATTTCTTTGCAGAAATAGAGGATGAGGATTTTGGATCATGTTCTCGGAATCTTGTAGGAGTCTATAACCGACTTTCCAGGTGAATCGTAGACATTGCCAATATTGATTCTGCGCTGTTACTGCTTTTGCTGCAGCAACATTGACCCCCCCCCCACACACACACCATTATACCTTTTTGTCTCACTCCCTGTTGTGATTTTATTCTGTCAGTCTGGGTTATACTGTATTTGCCCTCTCACACACATTTACGTCCTGTCTCTGAGGTTTGTCTCCAGCTTAATGGTAATGACCACATCTACACATATCATTGCAGGGTCATGGACACGCATGCTCTCTCTCTCTCTCTCTCTCTCTCTCTCTCTCTCTCTCTCTCTCTCTCTCTCTCTCTCTCTCTCTCTCGCTCTTTCTTGCTCTCACTCTCTCTGTCTCTCTGTAGAGTCTGCTATCATACGCTTATACAGCTGTCCATGTCCTTTGCCTGTCTTGCTGCATTTGGCAATCTTTTATTCTCCATTACTCTCCGAGTTGTTACTCTTTCTCTCTTTATGTTGTCTTCCTTTCAATCTCTTTCTCTCCCTGTCTGTCTCTCTGACACTCACTCAGACACACTCCCTCCCTTCCTCTTAGCTGGGCTCAGTTCCCTCCAGAAGCTGCAGGGGAACAAAGGAATAATAGATTCCATCTTGGTTGACTGAAATGAGGCACTGTGTGTACGAGTGAACGTGTGTGTTTGTGTGTGTGTGTGTGTATGTGTGTGTGTGCGTGTGGGCTGGGGCGAAGGGGCAGGGGCTTCACCTCCCATCCTTTTCTGCCCCTCGGCATCCCCTTAAATAGCATTTAGCCATTAGCATCCAATGAGCAACCGTAAAGATCCGCCATAATGGGTGATAGAATCACCCACTTAACCCTCCATTAAGTGTCCACTCCTCTTTCTGAACTGTGTGTTCGTGTGCATCCGTGTGCGAGTGTGTGTTGCTAGATGACATGACTGAGATGAGCTTGAGTGTCTGGAGAAAGTGTTTGAGACCGTAGGGGGAAGGTAACATGTGAAGGGGTGTTTATCGGCACGTTCAGTCTTTGCAAAAGAAAGAGGGAGAGAGATATGTGGATTTGGATTCTTTGAGGTGGTGGGGCGGTCAGTGGTGACCTGTATGACCTTTCTGGGAGGAGAGGCGGGTAACAGGAAACTCAATACCCTTTTCCTCTCCTCTCCCTCTCAGAAACAACCCCTGTGCCTCTTTTCGTTCTTTCGAGATTCTTTGCAGTTGGTCCGTCCCCCTGCTGCTCTCCAATAACACACACACACACACACACACACACACACACACACACACACACACACACACACACACACACACACACACACACACACACACACACACCAGGTCTATATATACTGAATGATCACGTAATACTTTTGTTTCTGCTCCCTTGTTTCATAAGCTGAACTCAAGATCCAAAACATTTTCTCTATACACAAAAGACCAAATCGTTCACAGATCTGTTTTCTGTGATTGTGAGCCCTTCTCTTTTGCCGGGTAAATCCATCCCACCTCACTGTGGCCTATCAAGATGCTGATTAGTCAGCAAGATTACAGAACAGGTGTGCCTCCATTCTGTCACACAGCACAATGCCACAGATAATGCAGGTTTTGAGGGAGCGAGCAATTGGCAGACTGACTGCAGGAATGTCCGCCAGAGCTGTTTCCCGTGACTTAAATGTTCATTTCACTCCCATAACTGTCTCTAAAGGTATTTCAGACAATTTGGCATGACAGTACATACAGACCACACTTAACTGCACCAGCGAATGACCTCAAAAGTCAGTATGTTCACCCCCAAGATCATCTGAGACCGGCCACCTGGACAGCTGCTGCAACAATCAGTTTGCATAACCAAAGAATTTATGCAGACTGATAGAAAAAGCTCACCTCGTCGTCCTCATCGGGGTCTCAACCTGACTGCAGTTTGTCGTTGTGACTGACTTGAGTGGGCATATTCTCACATATATGCTGTGTGGCACGTTGGAGAGGTGTTCTCTTCACAGGTGAATCCCGGTTTCACTGTTCAGGAAAGATGGCAGACAGCATGTGTGACATCATGAAAGTGAGCAGTTTGACGAGGTCAACGTTGCAGATTGAGTGGCCCATGGTGGCAGTGGGGTTATGGTATGGGGAGGCGTATGTTATGGACAATGAGCACAGGGGCATTGATGGCATTTTGAATGCACAAATGTACAGTAATGAAATCCTGAGGCCCCGTTGTTGTGCGTTCATCCATGAACGTGTTCTAGTTTCTGTCAATATCAAGAATATACAGAATATACAACCATTGATGGGGTGTGGACCAACATTCCACAGGCCACAATCAACAACCTTATCAACTCTGTGCTGATGTGTTGTTCTGTGGGAAGCAAACGGTGGTCACTGCAGACACTGGCTGTGCTCTCTATCACAGATTTAGACAGATTTTTTTACATAGAAAATGTTTTAAATCACTGAATTCAAAAGTGTTGCGTATACTGTATATTTTTTGTTCAGTGTACATTAAGCTATGATCTGCAGTTAAAAGATGTACTGGAATGCATTTTAAAGGCATAAATGAATATATTAAGCTATGGAGATCATAAAATGTTCTTCTCAGTACTAAGATAGCATTAATCTACAAACAAAAGATTTAATAGCATATTTTAACATTTTTCATAGATGAGTGATTGAACATATGTCTTGTACTATTTGCATTTTTTTGGCCCGCATCCTGTCATTAAAAAAATTATTTAACAATAACAGAAATCACATGGTTTATTGATTTTGGTACACATTTAACAACTTTCTAAAACTGTCGATGGGCATGAGCATTGCTGTGCTGATAGTAGCATTTAAAAAAAAAGGTGGGTGTGGGTGTCTGGTAGTTCAAGGTGAGGTAATAAAGTATTAAAGTAGGCAGTTTCTGCCTAGAACTTAACGAGGAATGTAGATTTTCAATATGACCAGCGTTATAAACAGAAAGAGATAATAAGGTGGTTCAGCCTGACCATCTAACACAGATGGTCAGGCTGTGTTAGCTTTTAGACACAAGAAAGAGCTTCATCTCTCAAATTTTTTCTTCAGCATAAATTATGTTTCACATCCATTTTGAGTGACAATTTGAAAAGAAAAATATAGTGTTAAGTGAAAATGAGTTTGACACCACTTATCTAGAACCCCCATACCTTCATGAATAAATATAGTCTCACATTTCAGATATTACTATTAATCTTAACCTTAATGCCACATTTTTAAATATAGTCTCACATTTCAGATATTACTATTAATCTTAACCTTAATGCCACATTTTCAAATATAGTCTCACATTTCAGATATTACTATTAATCTTAACCATAATGCCATATTTTACAAAAATAAATTGTGTTTTGACTTAAAAAGAAATCTTTCTTTGTCAATTGCAAGGAACGGAGCTGTTCGTTATTTATGGAAAACCAGCTGACTGACCTTGCACCAGAGAGACACACAACTTTAATTGGCTGCATTCTGTATTCATTTTAAATCAGATTTTATACTCAAATACAGACTCACTCCAGTGGGTGGGTCATCACGCTCACAGAGATTAACACCCTCCACCAGCAGTTGTAATTGACTCAACATCAGATTGAGGCAAAGCTGATTAGTTTTTCCCAGAGATAACCCTGGATGTGTCTCATCACACAAAGTCTCCTGTGTCATGTCAGCAAGTCCATTCATGTCAACACTTAAAACAGGAGCTATGAGAATGGGGTCCGTCCGGTGGGTCCTGCAGACCGCCGCTTTGGCCCCAAATATCTTAAGCCTGGTTCTTGTCCTCAGAAAAGGCCACCAATGTTTTGATCATATGTCTGCACCATAGGAACATGACTAAAGCCAGAGCAGTGTATGAATGAAATAAAAGAATTAATGACGCTAAATAACATTTGATGAGTTGGGAGCAGCTGATGTGTGAATCTGTCTTATCAGGACACTTTCTCTGATGGCTGGTTTTTTCCCATCGAACCTTTTGTCTTACTGTCTCTCTCTATGCATTTCATCACATGGCTGGTTTGTGACACACACACACACACACACACACAAACACCCTGTCATGAGACAAGTGAGTGCACATATGAAGCTAAGTCATTGTTTGAATAAACACTGAGGCCTGTGTGTGTGTGTGTGTGTGTGCATGTGTGTGTGTGTGTGTGCGCGCGCACACATATGTGCCTGTGTTTTTGTGAGAAACAGCAATTTCTCGTGGGTCAGTGTCTTTTTTTTTTTTTATTGTCTGTTGAAAATTCCTGTGGCAGCAAAAGTTCAGTTTGCCCTATATGACTAAAACACACACACACACGATACATAGAACAAAATGCACTTTTGCATTGGCTCCTTCTTTAAAGATGTGTGTCTAAAGTAATTTTCCACAGAACAAATGATTCTTTATATTTGATTATATGTATAAGTTAAAAAAACAAAAACCCTTCAACCTCATGAACCTTCATGTCCTCATGCGATCAGGAATAATGGGAGTACAGAATTTAAAGTGGAAGGAAGTGGAAGAAATTATTTTGCACCTTTTTGAACTAGGATCCGAAAGTGCTTTTGTGTTCACTGGCGGAGCAAATGTACATATGAAATTAGAAGGGGAAAAAAAGCATTATTTAAATCAAGGACAAGCAATGGTTTTCAAGAACAGGGAGAGAATTGAGACAAGGTCTCAGTATTTTTTTATGCTTATCTTTATAACACTTTAGTGTTGTAAAGTCTCTCTATGCTGAGAGGGGAGTTCATGAATTGCAGCTGTGTTGGTTTATCAGTATACGTAGCCTCTCCCTGCAGTTTGCAGCTTTATTGGACTCTTTATCTAATCGGCCGTCTGGACCTTGAAAGTGAACCCGGCTCTGCTCTGCCCAAAATTCCTCTGAAACGCAGAGGAGAAAGCAGGGGGGTGGAATGAAGGAGAAAGGGAACAGACTGGTGAGAAGGAGGGGAGGGAGTGTCAAGGAGTGAAGGTGGAAATACCAGAGAAGGGGCTGGCCGTATTTCAGGAGAAATAGTTGGTAGGGGTGATGTAACAAGTGTAATGAGGACAGAGTGAGGAGAAAAGAAGGAGGTTAAATATAGAGTAGATGCAGGTAGGGGAAAGGGGGAGACAAGGTAAGTCTTAGGAGAAGGCATGAAATAATAGGAAATGAGGGGAGAAGAAATAAAAAGATTCTGAGGATAACTCTTGGAGGAGGAGAGAAAGGTGGAGGGACTATAAAGGAATAAGAGCATAAGAGGAAATAAGGAGGCACTAACCAAGAAAAAGGAAAAAAGTACTGAAACTCAAGATTCAAAGGATGTATTGTAGGCAATATAAATAAACAGAACTGGACCTGTAGTTCAAGAGATGAAGAGGAAAAAGAAAAAGCTGAAAATAAAAGGATGGATGTGAGTCCAGTGTTTTGCCCAAGAAATCTTTTTAGGGTCAGTGATGAGAGGAATGCATGCTGGTAAACTATTGGTTATTGTTTTCCATAACTTAAAAAAAAACAAAATGATCACAAGGAGAGGATTACTCATTTATTGCAAACTGATATACTTCTGAAAGAAGTCAGAGTAATTAAAACGAATGGATTGGCTAAGGTTACCTAGAAAATAAGTAGTTCTAATCTAGTCCATCCAATAACCCCAATGGGTGGTTGGGGCACCACAGACGATCTGTTAACCAGTTTTCTACATCCTTCTCTGTTCTCAGCAGCTCTCATTGTGTGTCAAGTGAGTCCATTCTCTGATGTCGTCCTCCCATCTTTTACTTTGTCTCCCTCGCCACCTGCCACCCTATCCTCTTCCTTGTAGGGTGGTCTTAGCAAGGCCTGAAGATCTGGTGATTTGTCTACCATCTCAGTTTCCGTTTTATAACTGGTAAGCAGGTCTTCATGTGGGCCGACAGTTTGGCTCATCTCTTGCCGGACTTCTTCATTTGTGACATGTTGGGTATAGCAGATACCCATGAGTCTTCTGTGGCATCTCAACTCCATGCTCTGTATTCTTTTCTGCAGTTCAGCTGTAAGGGTCCAAGTTTCGCAAGCATATAGAAAGATTGAGATGACATGTGATCGCAGCAGTCTCACATTTGATGCCAGACTGATGTTTTCGTCTTTCCATATGGGCTCAAGTTTTGCCAGAGCAGCAGTTGTTTGAGCAATTCTGGCAAGGTTTTCATGTTTGGATCCTTCATCTGACACAGTTCCTCTGAGATATTTGAAGCTGGACACTGTGTCCAGTGACACTGTTCATAAGTAGTTCAAAATGTTTCAAAATCAATTCAACATGAAATCTATTAAATTATTCAACTGTAATAAAGTCACATGACTTTAAATCTATGCAGTTGGGAAAGATATGTCCGTGGCACATCATGATTTATTGAGATTTTCATACATTACCCCAAGTGCTCTCCTTGCAGCCTGTTCCTTAGGTTAGATCACCCACCTGTCTTCTATTAGAGCATTCTTCAATTTAAAAATAAATTTACTGCTCACAACAAAAATGAGTTGTCCTGTGATAGCAAAGCTAAAATCAACTGAAATAAAACAACATGTTAGGTTCACAATTCAGCCAGTATAACCATACTTCTGATCATGAATGCACTGTAACATGAAGTTGTAACTTTTTTATGAGACAAGAACAGAACCATTGCAGTTGAAATATTAAATAACATAAAGTTCCTGGGAGAAAGGTCGTCCAATGATCGCATGATTGGCGGTTCGAATCCCGCTCCCCCGGTCATTTGTCATGGTGTCCTTGGGCAAGACACTTTACTGTTCTTTACTCCAATGAGGGATTCACTGGTGTGTGAATGTGTGTGATTGTTCCCGTGGTGGTTGGAGAGGCCGTTGGCAAGGATTGGCTGCCACGTAACCCTAACCCTAACCCCAGGGCAGCTGTAGCTACACATGTAGTTTACCATCACCATGTATGACAGAGGAGCGAATAAATAATGGAACCACTGTTAAGTGCTTTGAGTCTCTAAAACAGCGCTATATAAATCTAATCCCTTATTATTTGTTAGCAGTTTAGTCCATCATTAAAAACCCCTGCAGCATTTGTGGAAATGGTCCCAGCTTTTTTTTACCAGTTGGTGGTGGAGTTAGCTAGTCAGGCAGAGTTCTGAGTGGAGGTGGACACAGAGCAGATTGTAGAGGCCCCCAATTATTTGATAATGTTCAATTATTAAAAAATTAGGTTGAAAAGTGTTGAACGGGGTTTTGGTGTACAGTTGTATAGGAAACACTAGAGAGTTACACATTATGAGAAAGAAGAAAAAGAGGATGAACTCAGGTTTGGGGGAGGGGGTGTTCGACTTTTGGCCAAGCTGGTCAGACCCAAAGAGAGAGAGGGAGAATGAGCGCCAGCATTGACAAGTACCCGTGGCAAAAACGGCAGCAGCATTAACATTTTCTGATTTAAGAAATGTCATAAAAATTACTACAAATTTAAGATAATAATTGAAAGTGATAAGTCCCTGTCAAAGCTCATACCGAGCAGCAAGATCCTGTCTGACCTGGTTAGAGAGGGCATAAATTGGATCTGTCATAATTCTGGTATTGGATAGAGTTTGAGGCACCCTGAAGAGTGCGTTGAATTTTTAGAAAATTTTTGTTTTTTTTAACTTTAATCTCACTTGTAGGAACCAGATTAGTGTAGGCTTTTTAATTTTGTTTGCTCTTGGTTACAACTTCGGAAAAAAGTTTTAAAGTATTCTTCATGTACTGTACTCACCAAAACAGGAAATGTACCATTTCAGCGACCGCAACTTTATTTGAATACCAGCATGTTTAAAGGGTATTTTCAATGCAGCCTTGAAAATATATTGAGAAAAATTTGCTCTGCAGCTCAGAATAATTTTCACAATTCTGAGGTCAAGTCTGTTACGTGCAAATGCAGAGTGGCTGTAATGTCTACCTACTAGTTATATTTCTTGCCTGAACATCACAGGACAGGAACGTGGAGCAACAATAGATAGGACAAAAGAAAAGGGGTAAAGGATCAGGGAAAGGAGAAGGAAGGAGAAAAGGAGGAGAGTCGGAAGACTATCAATGTGTTTTAGGTGCAACGCTGCCAGAGGATACTGTGCTGTGTTAGCTGCAGATACATACTGAGGGAATGCAGTGGTTATTGACTCACACAAACACACACACACACACACAGTCGTGATGCAGCAGAGAGTAATGATGCTATTAGTAGTCTCTGTCCACACCACCACTCTGACACAGCCTGGTATAGGAATGGTAAGGAAGTAATAACTGTAAGCATGTCTAAAGTCATTTTTATTTCTTAATGAAATCCCGTATATCAGATATTTGGATCTGTTTTGATTAAATTGATATGAGTATTCTATGTTTACAATTTTAATAGAGAATAGTCACGACTGACTTGTGTCCTGCTTCTCTTGGGATGCAAACATGAGTCCACCACCGCTGAGGTGAGCAGCTCCAGGTGGCACTGTTTACACTGTTTACACACCGTCAGTCGACTGTGGCCGAAGGAAGCCTGACATACATACAAGTCTGAACATGTTAACTCTCAAACGCCTCAGCACGTGATGTAGAATCAGAGAAATCATTTTCCTGATCCAGTGCTTTATTGAAGGCTGAACAGGTACCTGCACACCAAAATAACTCATCCCTGTGTCATTGCTTATCAGTGCGTATCACACACAGACAAAGCTGTGCTTGCCATTGTTAGCAGCCAAGCAACGTGTTGCATTTGTTTATTTTTCATTGCAGCTATTATATATTTATAAAAGTAATGTGGTAATTTAAAGTAGAAAGTACAAGTGGAAGCAAATGTGTTCATGAGTTGATGTTCTCTTATCTACAGGTAAAGTCAGTTTATTTGACATTCAAACAGTTCTGATCACTTAAGTACTACCATAAAACACCACAACCCCAACATTTCGATACATCCTGTAGTTGAGGCCATCATGACAGAGGACTGACACAAAGCTTTAGCATCTAGTTCAATTAAAGACCCCTCCCAAATAAACAAAATCCAGTATGACTTTGTACCACAGAACTGTAGTAGTAGTAGCAGTATTTTTATATGGTTGCAATACAGTTGGTCGAAAAGCATTATGATGTATTTTTTGAGCCAGTGTGTGTGTTCATAGCCATACAGTTGGTGTCTATAGTGTTTCTTTCTGGAGATTCCACATCTCACTACCCCTATCTGCCTTTCTTTTTTCGGCCTCCCTGCCTCGTGTTTTTCTCCCTCTATTCAGTCCTTCAGGAATGCATTGAATGTCCTTATCTTTGCCCATGCAAACACAAGGGTGAGCCAGCAGCAGAGGTTGAATTCCTCTGCAGATGGCTGGCAGACAACCTACACCGATGATCAAAATCATTAATTTGCTGACTGCTCTTTATATATATAGCCTCCAATTTATGTATTTGGTCTTGGGTAGCTGAGTTTTTAATGTATTTAACTTATATGTTTGATATGTTTAACTCTTCTACATTGTAGAGATGTCAACTGTCTAGGTTAAACAAGAACAGCAGCTTATGAAACAGTATAGCTTTATACCTCGATTACAGAACTGTAATGTTGAATTGTAATCCATATTCTCTCTCCAGACTCTTGATACTACATAACTCTGCATGCATGTACTGCTATGCATACAGTAGTCAAGATTAAGAGCTCACTCATAAAACAAAGACCTAATTTTCTGTCCTTCTACCCTGACCGCAAGATGATTAGTGTTGGGATGTGTTTGAGTCAATGGACAATGATTACTGTTTGTATGTTTGCTTTGTGGTAATTAATCATAGTCCCCACTTTGGGAAAAAGCCTCAATTAGTCTGAATCAGGTCAGAATAAAAGAGGAAAAGGCAAGTAAAAAAATTTTTTTTTAAGTCTCCAAACTCCAGGCTGAAATATTTTTTTTAAAAATCCACTGGACATATTACCATAACAATGAGGCCATATTGCCAACCCATATTGTGATTATCACCCATAATGTGGTTTTAATTGACAGTCTCAGCCTCATCAGGCTACAAAACGGCAATTTTCCTTCAGCTAGCTGTCTTCCCTTGCCTTCAAAACCAAGCATATCCAGACGCAATATTTTGAGTCCAGACAGCTGCCCCTAGATGCACACAGTCTCTATTGATACCTCCAAACAATACACCCTCACATGAGAACGCAAGGCGTCACAATGGTGTGGCTGCCATACATGCTGCCTCATGTATTCTCGTGCATGAAATTACAATGACAAGGAACAGGAGTTAGCATCCACACAGGCCGCAAAACATGCGCACGCGCGCACACACACACACACACACAACACAGCTGACTTCTGGTTAATGTGAGAGACCCCTTCTGTTAATTAACAGTACAGATGACTTACACGTCTTTCAAAATGTGATCCTAGTTCAACTTTTTTTTTTTGAGCTTGGAAGAGAATCCCACATGGGAATCATGAAATGTAATTACAAAGTTTGTTCTTACCCAATATGTTCTTAAATTAGATGTGTGTGCCTGGCAATTTGCAGTTATTGGGCATGGAAACAGTCTGATAAACCAATGTGAGTTGTACAGTTGAGTTAAGTTCACTCCACAAACTAGAAGACCACATTTTACAGGTAATGTTAAATTCAAACTGAAGAAAAAAGTAGATCAAAGGAAATTTAAGTGCCTTCAAACACCAAAAGGAAAGGAAATCTTTATATATGCATATAATGTGTGTGTGTGTGTGTGTGTGTGTGTGTGTGTGTGTGTGTGTGTGTGTGTGTGTGTGTGTGTGTGTGTGTGTGTGTGTGTATATGTATATGTATATGCATATACAGTGGTACCTCTACTTACGAAATTAATTGTTTCCGGAAGAAATTAGTAGACGCGTTTTCCATGCAAATGCCCTAATCCGTTCCAAGCCCACAAAAATTCCGACATAAATGTTTTATAAAGCATAAAAATGCATCAAAACATGTAACAAATACATGTTACGATTAGATTATTACACAATAAATGAGAGTTGTGCATAATGTAAAAAACAGAATAAAGAATAATAATGACGGTCATTTACCTTTTAACAGCTGTCCCCATTGTTTTTTGTCCTCTTTGGTTCATCGCTCCTATCTCACGATGCCGAACAACAGAGTGAATTCCAGTCCTCCTTTTGAACTTCTCCAACCACCCACACGATGCCTTAAACTCCTTAACTTCCTTTTTTTTTAATAACGTGGTGATTGTACATGCATTACGGCCATATTCTTTTGCGAGATCAACCAAACACATCCCTTTTTCATGCTCTTCTATTATCTCTTGCTTTGTTTGTATGGACAAAAAAACTCTTTTCTTCGTCTTTTCTTTTCCTCTTTTCTCCGTCACTTTCTTGGGGTCCATAGCGAATACTCTAAAAGTTAATATATTTATGTAAAACTATCAGAACACGTCATTGGCACAGAGGTCCCTCTTAGCCAATGGGATGCCAGGAAGATGCTAGGTAATAGCCAACGGCAGAGCAGCTATGAGAATGTTGCATTCAGGAACCTGTGGGAGCTGTGAGTATGTGAGCCCATACTGTATTTTTACCTTTCGTAAGTCGAAATTTCTTTCGTAACTAGAGGTAATATTTTCTTGCTGAGACATTTCGTAAGTAGAGGTACCACTGTGTGTGTATATATACAGTGTATATATATACTGTATATGTATACTGTATATATATATATACACGCTATAAATATATATATATTTATACTGTATACGTACAAATATATATATACTGTATAAATATATAATATGCACACACACACATCCCATTATCTACATGCTTACAAGCCCCTTGAGTCTGTGTGTACGTGCCTGTACGATATCACACACCCATATTTGCATGTGATTATTAGAGTGGAAAAAAGTAATTTCCCTACGGGGATTATTAAAGGATTTATTATTATTATTATATAAGGAAGTTTTGTTATGGTATGACTAAAAATCTTGTTTTAAAGCGTGACCAGTGAAGTCTAAAAAGGTCAAGTATGAAAACAAACAAGCAGGGCAATCAATGCTGTGTATGCAGAAGCGAGAACTTTCGGTTCGTCAAGGCCTGGTAGACTGCAGTGGGACTGTGGGGAGGGGGGGGTCAAGGAATCTATCAAAACAGGCATGGAAAGAGTGCAGTGGAGCGGTCACTTGAGGAATTTGGGTTAGGGTCGGACAGCGTGTGGGCATCAGTCCAAATGTTTCATATTTCATATTCTAAGGGTGTTAATTTGACTGCTCACTTTAATTTTACGTCATCTCAGACACACGCCCATTTTAAGGCACTGGTGAATAAATTAATAGAAAAACCAAAAAGTATTATTAGTCTTGATGTTTAGAGATCTATAGGGATTCAAACAAAAATGTTTATATATATATATATATATATCACCTTTAAGGTTAGTCTTTCAGCAACATAAATCTTTTTCACAAATTCATAATACTTCCAAATCAGTAATTATTCATTCATGGATGAATGAATGAGCAATATATAAACCTTTAAAAAACAAAACATGAAAAATCTTTAATACCTCTATTATAGGCCTATGCATCAGTAGCACATTTAAATATTGATATGGCAAAAAAGTTTTGCAGGAGATTTTTCTCTGTGCTTGCCAATCTTATTCTTAGTAACTTGAGGTGGGATCATCTTAAAGTTGAAAAATCAGGTCTCTTTTTGTAGAATATTATTAATCTGTAATGTTCAGGATTTTCGTGTTCTGCTTTCTGCTTTTCTTTATTTCAGTGATAATTCTATACATTTTACAGCAGAAACCCTGTGGCTGCAAGATCCTAAGTGATTGAGGGCTTTTTTCTTATTCTTCCTTGTGTCAAAATTCACTGAGAATTTGGCTATAATGTTGCCTGCTGCAAATACAAATTCCTCCTGCTGATGGTGGACGACCACTCTGCTCTTGCCTTTTTATGTCAGAGTTTGAGTGACATTTACATGATGGGATGCAAACTATTTTTCTGCTTAATTTCAAAGGAAGCATTTACGATTTGAAGTCTCACTCCGTCCACGTAGGACGTGTAATGATTCATTCAGGATTACATTGTCATATCCTATTTCCTCCACCACATCTGCTGTGAGATATCAGCAACAACAATGGCTGTACAGGATACCGCATCCTCCATAACGTATCTGAGGCACAAACACAGCCTCCCAAGTGGAGGCTCCTTGGTGCATCTGTTTCCCCAACATCAGTGGTGGGGGTCACAAGGCTTTCTCCTTCTTGAGTGACTTCACTTGTTTTCTACACAACCTGTTGGGACTTAAATTGTTAAGTCAAATACATGTTTTCATCACTCATGAACATCAAAACCAAAGTATTCTATTCTTAAAAACATCTCATGCACTGGATGAGATGTTGAAATCCAGACTTTTATCAGCTTGTTTATCTCTGCCTCAGCTTCCTGTTTTTAAAAAAATCAATGCACATACCTTCCCTTTCATTCCAATGAGTGGTGTATGTAATCTTAGTAATGGTCATGAGAAAACTGTCTTGCAAACTTGATTTACAAGCTGTTTTGTTTTGTAATACTGTATTTAGTTTATGTTTCAGGACTAGAAAACGTGTGTTAAAGGCATCAAACATTTTTCTGTATGACCCAGACTATAATAACTGAGTCTCAGCTTGAGTGGTTATGTAAATCTAAATATGACAGATATGAAAAGAAAATAAATTTCCTTTTAAAGGATAACAGCTACACACACACACACACACACACACACTTAATGGTTACGCTTAAGTGAAAGCTGCTGTTGTGCAGCAGAGAGAGGCCTACCTTTTTCCAAAGAGGTATGATTAATGACCATGTAGACATGTGATGTTTATACAACGATCTAAACACATCTTACATGTGTCCAACTGGAAAAGTGAATATTGCCTCTGCTGAAAAGAAGAAAGTAGGCGCTGAACCAACGCGACTTCCAAACAAGAATTAACTCAACTAAACATATGTAAACAAACCAGAATTGTAGCTTTTTTATGTGTAAGTAATAATTATTAGATTTTAAATGGATTAAAATGGATTAAAATTTAAATGATAATTACAATTTTATAAATAATAACTTATAGTCAATCCTTTTTATTTTTATTTTTTTTGATGGTAGTACAATGGTACCTCTACTTACGAAGTTAATTGGTTCAGGAAGAAATTTCGTAAGTAGAAAATTTTATAAGTAGAGGCGCATTTTCCATGCAAATGCCCTAATCCATTCTAAGCCCCCCCAAAAATTCAGACATAAATGTTTTATAAAGCATAAAAATGCATCAAAACATGCAACAAATATATGTTACGATTAGATTATTACACAATAAATGAGAGTTGTGCATAACGTAAAAAACAAAGAATGGAGTAAAGAATAAAAATGATTTTGTATGTAAAGACATTCGTAAGTAGAGGTACCACTGTATTTTCATCTGGACAGCAGCTTGCTTTTTTACATCCTTCCTGACAGATGTCATGACTGATCAGACTGGGTCTGGGGGGGTTCTATTAGGTTGTTGGTTGTGAGGTGATACGAATCTTTGACCCCTTTCATGTAGAGTAAAATAATTAATTTCAGAACATTAAAAGAGGAACTAATGCCCAAAGTAATGTCATTAAGATCAGAATGTGACGTTTTGCTATTTCAGTAAATTGATTGTGTAGACCTCAATGTGGTTCGATGCTCGGATAGTACTGATCAGATTTGGTTGCATTATTTGCCACAATATCTGAAATAACATCATTTTGGTCTCATAGTGGTGGCAGCTGTTTGTACCAAATTCATTTGATGATCACAGTGTAAATGTGTTTTCTCCTAACAGGTCCTCAATGCCCAGAAGGCTGGTTACAAGGCAGCCATTGTGCACAATGTGGACTCTGATGACTTAATTAGCATGGGATCCAATGATTGTAAGTTATTGCCACCACATTCACCTCATACACCTCTACACACACATGTACAGTATTTAGCTTTTCATGAAGCTGCATCAGCGGTCTCACAAGAGAATCTTATTATCACAGCTGAGTATCACCACAGACCTATTTTTTTGCTTATGTCACAATCAGGGCTCACATAGTAAACCCGATCCTCGATAAGTTGTTTCGGCAGACATGTCTGAAACACCCCAAGCCGAACTTTTCCAAATTGCTTGTTTTGCATGACTAACAGTTCAAAAGAAACCAACAATGTTATTTGTCGTGACACAGAGCACCAAAAATAAAATGAGACCATCATTCTGCAAACCTTTCACGTGAAATAAACCTGTAAGATTTCGTAGTTTTGGAGCAGTTATCACGATAGTTACCTATAAATTCATGAGCCGTTGTGACGTCACATGACGTATTAACCCAGATAGTTGTTTCTTCTTGTTTTTATCAGTGGATGTTATGAAACAGATCGATATCCCCTCTGTGTTCGTGAGCGAAGAGACTGCCAACTCTTTGAAAGAAGACTACTCATATGATAAAGGGTGAGTCCAATGCCGGTTGTCATCTTCTAACAGAAATACTAGATGTTTACTCCTCACACTTGATGTGTGCTTGTAGTTTTGCCTGCTCAAAACAGTCTGTCCTTTGCGTCCGATGGGCTTCTGTGCAGCACAACCCCCTATCCTACATTAATTAACAATGTGCACCGCCATTATAGAAGCTGCTGGGATTAATTAGACTTGGAGTCTTCTCTTCTGGCTGCACACCTCGAGACCCATCATTTACACATTGCAAACTCAATTTACACACATAGAGCCATTACAACATACCCATTAAAAAGACTGATGTAACACCAGGAGTCTGTTTGGGTCATGTTCATTCCGTTTGTATAATAGTACCTGCCAACGTCTGAGAGCAGCTGCTTGTTTCTTTAGGGGACATGTTGTTCTCATGCCGGACTTCAGTCTGCCCCTGGAATACTACCTGATCCCCTTCCTCATCATCGTGGGAATCTGCCTCATTCTCATTGTGGTTTTCATGGTAAGTCAACCTGTTTGGGTTCTCCCAAGGATCCCTGAGCGCCTTATTTAATTGTTCTACTTTTACCTTACTTACTCTTTTCAAATTTCTGTCTTACAAAGTGCTTTTTTTTTTCTTTACTTGGTAGCAGCTACAGTGTGTGTGTAGATGAATGTAGATGAAACACAAGTGATTGGTGTGTGTGTGTGTGTGTGTGTGTGTGTGTGTGTGTGTGTGTGTGTGTGTGTGTGTGTGTGTGTGTGTGTGTGTGTGTGTGTGTGTGTGTGTGTGTGTGTGTGTGTGTGTGTGTGTGTGTGTGTGTGTGTGTGTGTGTGTGTGTGTGTTGCATGGGATTTTGAAATATGTCGGGTCTTTTTTTTGTTGCTCTTCTTAGATCACAAAGTTTGTCCAGGACCGACACAGGGCTCGGAGGAGCCGCCTGCGCAAAGATCAGCTGAAGAAACTTCCCATTCACAAGTACAAGAAAGGTATGAAGGCCATCTCAAATGTCTTAACAACCTCTGACTGTAAATCCAGAGAGTGTTCTTTGGGGAGTAATCGCCATTGCATTTGACTGGCGCCAGCTGTGGCTCAGGAGGTGGAGCAGGCTTCCACTGATCAGACAGTTGGTGATCCAAGGAGTGGCTATTGCACTGCTGATTACTGTAACGGTTATCACTGCATTGTGGGTACACTACACTCTGGTGGTGTCTTGCATGGTAGCCTCTTGTTGTAAAGCACCAGTGACACTCGAAAGGACCTTTAGAAGTACATTTACTCTGTTATGCTAGCCTAATTTGTTCAGATATTAAACAAAAAAGTGCTACAGGTGCCGGTTTTGTATATTCAAAACAAAAATAGAAAGATTTTCACCTCCTTTTTATGCTGGACATATGTACTCAACCAGGATTGTTCACCCTGAAATGACAGGTTGAAAGTAATTTCAATCACCAACTTCCTGTCTCTTCATTTTGACTCCAGAGCCTGTTGGGATGCTGTTTATCCTTCTTGCATCGCTGCTTTTTCCTCACATGATGTGACTCACAAGAAAGATACCATTGATGCATAGGACACCTAATTCCTCAGTGCAGCTCTGCACCTTGGATTTAATCAGATTAATATGATTTTTTTCCCCCCATAAAACCTTTCGCATCGCATTACTGCTCCTCTCTGTTGAGATAGGACACATGACTTACGGTGAGGAATGTGCTCGTTCGTTCCAGGAGCCTGACAGGGCCTGAAAGTTAAGTGTTTTTTTTTTCTTTTTAGATTTTTATCTTAAATGTGTTGAGTAGATTACAGATTGTTATTTTTGTTTGTCAGCAGTTTTCCTTTTGCTGTCCCACATGTGTCTCTGCACAAGAGTCAAACAGGCAGTCTTTAGCATTGTTTTGCAATGCAAATCCTTTTTTCTGTATGGTCAAGTAGGTTTTGTCATGCATTCAGGGGTCTTTTTTGCCAGCTGTTTCCTCTGGCAGCTGCTTTTACAGACTGGAAACCCCCTGACCACAATCAGCTGTGTAAGGAACACCAGCAGCTTTGTTGACTTTGGGTGGTGCATAATCATCATCCCCCTTTAAAGCTGCAAATTGATGGGGTTATGAGCTGAGCTACTCACCCCCCCCCCCCCACTGACACCAACAGTTGTGCATGCAACGCACCAGCTAAAAGCAGTGCATGCTGCTCACACAGCCTCTGTGGGTTGTGCGCTCTGGTTGCTGTCTCTGCATTCAGTCCCCCCAGTCTGACTCAGGGTTTCCACCCAGCACTGACTCGACCTTGGCTGCAAGAGGGAGTTCAGATGTCCAGGAAATGTCCTTGGTGTCTGCGCTCTTGTCAGCTGAGTCAGAGCGTTTTGCGACGCAGGAAGGGGTACACCAAAGCTACCTAATCAGCTTTTAAGCCCGCTGCTCTGGAGCAATAATGTCTTGGCAAGGAACTTGGCGTCCTGGCTTGAGCTTAGGATGGCAGTAGCAGTAGGCCAGAGAGCAGTGGGACAGTGCTTCTGTGTTTGCACTTGTCAAATAAGAAACCAACCTGACTTCTGCACAACACAATAAATGGTCCCAAACACATTGAGAAGACAGGAAAACCCAGAAATGAACCTTGAAAAAGGCTGCTTGTGAAATAAAAGCCAATGCAGGTGACTACCTCATGAAGCTCCTTGAGTCATCAAAGCAAAAGTCTTGAAAAATCTCAACTTTAAAATGTGTTTTGAGTTATTTCACAGTTTTTGTTTAGTATGTAATTCTCTATTTATTCGCTCATAGTTGTGATGCCTTCAGTGAGAATCTACCATGTAAATAGTCTTGAAAATAAAGAAAACCATTAAATGAGAAGGTACTTCCAAACTTTTGACAGTTCAGGTGTGTGTGTGTGTGTGTGTGTGTGTGTGTGTGTGTGTGTGTGTGTATTTAAATGGTATATGTATGTAATATATAATGTGTGTATATATATATACACATAAATATACTTATAAGTACACTGTATATGGTTGGTTGATTAGATTAGATTAGGTATACTTTAATGATCCCAAACTGGGTAATTCAAAGTATGATGTATTAATTATTATATGTGGCGATTGTCTTGTGACTGTGTAGTCTAAGGTAATAATGCTCTGTACAGAATTCATCTGAGGTAATGAATGCTGCTTTGACTCTTTCCTGTGTGAATGAAGTTATTTCTGGAAGATGTGAACCAGCTGATCAGCCACAGGCTGCTGTTCTGGCAGGATGCCTCCCAGCTGATGAATGCATCCACCCACCTTCTCCTTCCAGAGGACCTTAGAGAGGACAAATCTGTTTATTGTTTCTATAAGTTAGATGAGCTCCTAATCAGCTGTTTTTATGTTCATTTCTTGCTACTGCTTCTGTGACAGTTCTGGTGCAGATTTAGGGCAGAGGTGGGGATTCTGGGCATCAGATAACATCAGGTTTGCATGTTTGGAAAAGGGAGTGCACAGACTGGAGTGAATACAAAGACAGTTTGTATGGATGGAGCACAATGCCTGAATAAAAACCATGGTATCCATGTAATTCATGCACAGTAGCAGTCTGACCAGCAGGATGCAAAATAAGATGTGTTCAGCTGCACGGCTGTCAGCCTCCAACCCCGCCCAGTGACTTGACTTGCGCTGTGGTTTTATTGCAGAACTTTGCATCATCATCATATCCTCTTTAGTCGGTTCGCCCGACGTTCTAGAGTGAATGTTGACCCTCCAGTCACAGGTTTCACCAACAATATCTGGCGGACATTGAACTTTCAAGATGTAAATTCAAAAGCAGTGAATTACAAATTCTTTAAAGAAGGGTCGGCGGTGGGTTGTAGGGGGTTGTTCTGTTCTTCATCCAAACTAAGAGAGACTATGCTTTGATGCTGAACTCTGATCTTCAGCCTGCTCCTTACCTGGCTGTGATTTGTCACTCCACCTCTGACCTTTGCTTTTGACTTCCAAACTATCGGCTAGAATCTGGAGTACACACACACACACACACACACACACACACACACACACACACACACACACACACACACACACACACACTGAACAGAGCAGCTGCAGTGTCTCAGGCGTCAGTGTGTGAGGCTTGCTGATGTCAGTGCACAGGAGCTCTCTGCCTCTCAGTTCATAGACTACTGCTAGTTGGCCTGATCTCAAGGAAAGTGGAACTCTGCCTTGCTTGTTTTTACTTGTTTTTCTGCCATTCTCACATTCACTCTGCAGAAAGTCTCTCTACTTCTGTTACGCACATTTTCTGCTCGTCTGAAGTTCAGTGGGACAGCAGGGCTCCTCTGAGAGCCAAGAATGCTGGCAGGCAGGCTGATTAATGAAAATGAGAGCACTGGCGCAAAAGTCCTTTTAAAGATGTGCTACTGGCCCCAAAACGTAACTGTAAGGGATTACCAACATCTCATAAGTGTGCACATTACAAAATATGAACTTTACATGTATTCATCCATGCTAACTCAACTCAAAATGAAAAAGTCCTCCATCAGGGAACTACTGCATCATTTCTGCTTCAGTAAAGACTTTTTTGTGGCTTTAGCCATTTGGGAAGAACTCCTGTGTTGGGATGTCTCTCTGTCCGTTTTTGGTGAACGTCTCAAAATCACTGTGAGGGACTTTTTTTTTTCTTCCAAATTTGGTACAAATGTCCTCATGAACTCAAAGACGAACCGATTACAATTTGTTGACATAATCGTTTTGGCTAATGCCAATATTGAACAGGAAGAGAACAAATACTTCAGTCTCTTTGCTTACAGGCGTCTTATTATCCTCTTTTCTCATTGGCTGCTTATTATACAAATTGGCACATGGTCAAAGAAAAAAAAATTTTCTGTAAGATTTTTCTGAAACTCATACCTGACATACCTTCCTGATTGTCTGATTGTTCATATTTCTTGTCTCTACTAATTTCCTTTGTGATGTCACTGTTTTGCTTCTCATTTAGAAGGGCCAACATTAAAACAGTAAACTTCGATCTTTGATACTTGACATATGCCGATCAGTGTTCATATTATTCCTGCACAGTTCAGAATTCTACTGGACCATTTCTCACTCAGAATAACTCAATGCCACAGTTCAGCATTTCCTGAGTGTGTGTTGTATCCATGCCTGTTCAAACGCTCCTCTCCCTCACCCCGACTGTCCAGCCCTGGCCTGGCAGAGTCAGAAAGAGAGGAGAAAGATGGAGGTTGCTACGGGCTGAAATGGCGTGGTAAAGAAAGGGTTGGAGAAAAATAAAAAGTTGGAATAGTATCAGAGATGTTTAGTGGAGGGAAAAAAAAGGAAGTAGTGTGAAGCAGAAGAGGGAGCTGAGTTGAAAACATCGCCTTGAGTGTAAGTTGCTGAGGCTCAGAAAAAAAAGGAGGAGGAGGGGGGGTGTCTGGGTGGATGTGATTCCCCATCCTTATACGGTCACATGCAGCCTTGGCATAGACGCGTAGAGCTCAGCCGGGGAAAACATGCTCATTTAAAGCTTACATAAACACCAGGGCCCACAGCCCTGCTCCCTCTCTCCTCCGGCCCGGCCAGGGAAGAGGAAGGGAAGGAAAAGGCGAAGAGCCATGTGGAATTCGAAAAGGAGTGCGTTGATACATTCCTGAGCCTTTAGTGCACAGACTTAAAGCCTGCTGTAATGTCAGCGGAGGCAGGGAGCAGTCACTGGATGGGCGCTCACTGGGACGTATTTAGAAAAGAAAAGGAAATGACTGTGAAGAAGTTAGAGATTTATTTCACGTAAGCTGGATCCACACTCTTAGACTAAACCTCATGAGTTGCTCTGCAGGGACAATTATACGTACCATTTAATCAAGGCTGAGACATGCAACTGTTGAAAATTAATTCCAATCATTAGCCCTTATATCATGCATTATTTTACATAACTTCACTGATTGTTATGAATTGTCACACTAGGACAATGGTCACTTAATGGAAAACCAAAATATATGAGTTCCTTGTGTTAGTTGGTAGGAACCAGTCTGTGTTCTAACTGAGGATTCTGCTGTGTCATAGTCCTGCAGGTATCTGATGATTATGATGCGCTTCCAGTGGTCAATAAGGATGAGGAAGCTCAGTAAATGTGTTCCTTTATGAGATGAATGTGTTTTGTTTTTTGACCCAGGAGACAAATATGACGTGTGCGCTATCTGCCTGGATGAATACGAAGAGGGTGACAAACTCCGAGTCCTGCCGTGTTCTCATGGTGAGTGTTTCCCAAGTGTACTACTTGGATAGCATGCAAAAGAAAAGAGCTCTGACGCGTCACACAGCCGTGTCAGGCTCTCGTGTGACATTTTACATGTGTAAAGCAGCACTTTGTGTTCGGAGACACTTCCGCTTGACTCCCTTCCACTTTGAGTTTGTAGCTAACTTGTAATCGCTGCTTTGTAGAATCTCACTGTTTAACGCCATCATGACACCCCCCGTCCTGTCCCGCTGCCTCGTCGACTCACTCGTGCCTTTTGTGAATAGAGATCATGCAAACGTGGCGACAAACACATTTTTTGATCCAAACAAGACAATGGCAGAAGAATGGTGTCAGGATTTTAATAGCAAACGGAGAAGCATCTGCATCTAGCGTGATGTTTGACGTGTTGCGTTTTGTGAAGACTGAATTAAGATGGCAAAAAAAAGACTAGATTTAACTCCTTTATGTAGCAGTTGTTTTTGCTCTTGAACCTGACGTTGTGGTGAAGTGAACTGACACAGGGTGTTGCGTTTGTCGTCCTCAGCCTACCACTGTAAGTGTGTGGACCCCTGGTTAACCAAAACCAAGAAAACGTGTCCAGTGTGCAAGCAGAAAGTCATCCCCTCACAGGGGGACTCTGACACCGATTCAGAGGAGGGCGACAGCGGCCCCGACGAGAATGAGGAGGTGTCGGAGAGCACGCCGCTGCTGCGCTCCCTGGCCTCCACCAGCGCTCACTCTTTCGGCACCATGTCGGGGGCGTCGCGCTCCGAGCAAGACCAAGAATCGTCTGACTACGAGGACGACGAGCTCGACAGCAGCGACAGCGAGGAGGAGGTCACCGTGGAGACGGTGGTGGTGCAGATGCAGCAACCCTGTTCTGAAGGCCAGGAGCACGACCTGCCCCAAGCTTGACGGACTGGTGCAGCCCAACCGGTCATTAAAACACACTGCTCTCCCCCAGTCACACATCTGCAGAGACTTTTGTTGGGGTTCTGGAACAATTTCCTAATTGAGTTCTTTCACTACTTACAAGATAATGTAATGTATCCTTGCCTGCAAGCTCAAATACACACTTCTTTTTATTTTCTGTGTAATAAAATAAAATGTGTGACAGGAAGTCAGTGAGAACATCTTATAGGGCTTGTGACACTGATGTACAGTAGACTGTTATACTGTATTCTCTTTACTAATAAGATGGAGAGAAAGGTCCAAAATACATAAGATTACACTTTACACATACAGTGTAAATAAAGATGACAATAATTGACCTCTTGACATTTTGATTATCTCTCCTGTTACGGATAATGAGTTTCATTGTTGTGTGTTGATGCTACACTGAGACACCCTGAACCACTATGCAGCCTCCAAGAAATTAATCTAACGTGCAGCCGGAACAGAATCCTTTTAAAGCCACAGCAAATGTGGTTTTTGCCAAATTTGCGTCCCGATATATGAAGGAGGCGAGGTGTTCCTGTTTGATTTGTGCCACACTAAGGCTGCGTTCACACTGCAGGCAGAAGCGGGATGAATCTAATTCGTAGTGGAAAAGCACACACACACCTGGAATCACTTCAGTTCTGACCTGGTTCACGTGGTTCTGGATCTGATCCAAAACCGACTCTTGCTTGTGTTGCAACAGTATGAACAGCCGGATCAGATTGGCTTGTCTCCTAACATGCACACACATAATTGTTTTGCAAAAGCAATGACAACTGGGAAATGTGGGACTTTAATGCGTAAATGTTTCCTGTTTCTTAGCCGGACCGATGTACCGTCCTGTCATCAGAGCAAGAAATTAAGGCACGAATATTTTTTTTTTTAATCCATTTTTACAAAACTGGAATTCCACATGTTCTTTCCATCTTTTGAATGTTTAATAAATGTAGGGAGAGATCTATTCACATTGATGATGACATACAAAGACAAATATGAAAAGTCTAGGCTAAGATACCAGATCTGAGAAAAAAATCTAAATAGTGTCGCAGTGTGAATGCAGCCCGAGAACCAGAAGCCAACTCGTTTGAGAAACCGATTCAGAGCTAATGATGTTTCTCTTCGTTACGTCTCGTCATAGGTTCTACTCCATCTTGAGGGAATCCATGCTCCCTGTAGAAACCCTTAGACCTGCCACTATGTTAATATAAAGTTTGTTGCTACGACTTATAATACACGATTAACTGACCTTCTCATTTTAATACGGTTAATAGTAAATATACATCAGTTCATTTTTCATATTGAATTTTGGTTTATATTTTGCCTTTTTCTGTTAAATTGTCGTTTTTTTTCCTGCTCTTGTATGTATATGTATTCTGAATCTGAATTCACTCCAATAAAATGACACTTGATGGCAAAATTAAATGTGTTTTATTGATACTGGAAACAGGGTTGGAATTTAACTTTACATATCTACATGGTTTCCACAGCTGCACAGCAAAGCATCAGGTCATGTTCTGTTATTGACTCAAGTTTCTGCCCTTTTTGTTATCTCAGAATACAATTTTTTTCTCTACCGCTGGAAATTGAATAATTCAACCCCCATTGTAAATCTTTGCATTTTTATGATTAGTCAACTTGCTATAACAACCAAAATCTGCAATACATGACTGGTCCTCTGACTACAGGTGTTCAGTGATGGGGGGTGGGGTGTCAAGCAGCCATATTAGTCAGTTCCACATTCCTTGTGTTCAGACAACATCCTTAAACACGTCTGTTCTAGAGTTTTTAGCATACTGTAACTGACTTTTTACATTTGAGTTAGCTGTAATAAGCATCTTGAGTTCCAGCATAGAACCCATACGCACGCTGAAGTCTTCACAGAAAAAGAAAAAAAAACT